>NW_028154336.1:0-26949 GCF_965231275.1 Zosterops lateralis
TTGGGGGTGCCCGGCCCCAGCCCCGGCCACGGGCACCGCCCGCCCCCCGCGGGACCCGCCCGCACATCGCCGGCCACACCTGAGCTCCACCTGCCCCGAGCCCGAGCCCCCAACGGGCCCAAACACCGCCCAAAAAACCCCTCCCAGGGCGGGGCTGCGGCGGCCCGGGAGCCGCTCGGGTTTTGCTGCTGCTGCTGCTGCTGCTGCTGCGGCCGCGCTGTGCCCGGGCTGGGGCTGCTTTGGGGCTGGCGGCCCCTCCCGGCGCTGGCCATGGGGCGAGGGGCGGCAGCCGGGGCCGTACTGGGGGCACTGGTGGTGCTGGGAGCGGCCCCGGCTGCGGGCGCGGAGCTCTCGGGTGAGCGGGGGGCGGTGGGGCAGGGGGGGAGAAGGGGGCAAAGGGGGCAAAGGGGGGAGGCCGGAATGGAAGCGGGGGAGGAGGAGGAGGGGAGCCCCGAAAGGAAGAGCGGCGGGGGCTGAGGGTCGGGGGAAGGTGAGGGAGGGATGGGAAAGGGTGGGAAAGGGGGGAAAGGGGAGGGTGAGACCTCAAAACGGAGCGGGGGAGGCGATGGGAATTAGAGAATTATTTTCAAAAGGTTGGGAAGTGTGGAAAAGGGGCGAATGGGACCCCAAAAGTGAATTTGGGTGCGGCTGGAGGTGGGAGGGGAGCGGATGTGTAAAGGGGAAATGGGGGGAAGGGTAAAAGAAGGAAGCGGCCGTGGGGCACAGGGGGTGCGGGGTGGGGATCCGGGGTGGCCCCGGAGCTCTGGGGGTGCTGGGGGGGCAGCCCCTGACCTGTGTCCTGCACACCCAGGGGTGTTCCAGCAGATGTATAAGTACGAGTGTTACTTCATTAACGGCACGGAGAAGGTGAGGTACGTGGCGAGGAGCATCTACAACCGGGAGCAGGACGTGGTGTTCGACAGCGACGTGGGGCACTTTGTGGGGCTCACTCCGGATGGAGAGAAACAGGCCCGGCACAGGAACAGCGACCCGGAAAAAATTGAGTATTTTCGGAGTGAAGTGGACAGGTACTGCCGGCACAACTACAAGACTGATGCCCCGTTCACTGTGGAGCGCAGGGGTGAGCGTGGGGCAGAGCGTGTCCCCTCGGGCCCTGCCCTGGCAGTGACCCTGGAGCCCCTCAAACCCTCCCTGGGAATCACCCCAGAGCCTTCAGCCCTCCTTGGGCCCATCCCCGGGGCCTCCTGTCCCTCACCGGGACCCCCGAGATTATCCCAGTCCATCTCAGTCCGTCCAAGTCCATGCCCAGACTCCTCCAGTCCATTCCCAATCCATCCTACCTTATCCCAGTCCCTCCTAGTCCATTCCCAGTCCATTCCCAGTCCGTTCCCAGTCACTCCCAGTCAATTCCCAGTCAATCTGAGTCTTTCCCAGTCCATCCCAGTTCCTCCCAGTCCATTCCCAGCTCCTCCCAAGCCCACACCGCCCCTCCCCTCTCTCTCCCAGCGGCCCCCAGCTGATCCCAGTGTGTCCCCGCTCTCTCCCAGTGCCCCCCAGCGTTTCCATCTCGCTGCTGCCCTCCAGCTCCCAGGCCGGCAGTGCCAGAGGCCTGCTGTGCTCCGTGATGGATTTCTACCCCGCCCACATCCAGGTGAGGTGGTTCGAGGGCCAGCAGGAGCTGTCGGGCCAGGTGGTGGCCACCGACGTGGTCCCCAACGGGGACTGGAGCCACCAGCTGCTGGTGCTGCTGGAAAGGCCGCCCCGGCGCGGGCTGAGCTACACGTGCCAGGTGGAGCACGTCAGCCTGGAGCAGCCCCTGAGGCGCCACTGGGGTACGGGGGAGCCACTGGCCGGGCTGGCAGAGGCACTGGCGTGTGCTGGGAGCGAGTGGGAGGGAACTGGAGAGATCCTGGTTGAACCTGGGAGAGGGGCCGGGGGCTGTGGAAGGGCTGAGCAGGAGTCGGGAGGATGCTGGGGAGGGGGGTGTGGGGTCCCGGGGGTGCTGGTGGGCGCCGGGAGGGAGTTTGGGGGCGGCGGGTGGAAGTGGGAGGGATTGGAGTGAGGCTGGAGGGGCTGGGAGGAGCTGGGGGAGGGGCAAGCGGGGCTGGGGCTGAGGTGGGTTGTGCTGGGAAGAGACTGGGAGGGGTGTGGGGGAGCGGTGGAGGGGCTGGGAAGGGACTGGGAGAGGGTTTTGGGGGGTTTTGGTGGGGCTTTGGTGGGGGGCGAGCGGGAGGGGGCTGTGGGCTGGTGAGAGGGGCCAGGAGAGGCTTTGGTGGGCGGTGGGGAGGGCGGGCAGGGCTCGGGAGGAGGTTTTGAGGGCTCCTGGGTGTGCTGGGGGAGACTGAGAGGGAGGCTGGAGGGGCTCGGGGTGCAGGTGAGAGATTTGTGGGGGTCCTGACCCCTCTGGACCCCCCAGAGATGCCGCCGGACGCCGCCCGCAGCAAGATGCTGACGGGGATCGGGGGCTTGGTGTTGGGCTCGGTGTTCCTGGCGCTGGGGCTGGGCCTCTGCCTGTGCAAGAAGGTGAGGGGGGGTCCCGGGGGTCGTGCCCCCCCGGGGCCCCCCAGCCCGGTGTCACCCCCTTTTCTCTGCCCACAGAGCTCCTGAGCCGCCGGCGGCCGCAGCCCCTCCCCGTGGCCTCGGGCCCGGCCGGGACCCCCCGCTCCGTCCCCAAGATGATTTTGGGGGCCTCGTGTGTCCCCCCTGCCCGTGCCCAGAGCTGTCCCTGTGTCCCCGCCCGGCTGCTCCCAGTGTTCCCAATAAAGCTTTGAAGTTTGCCCTGGTCTCGGGGAGCAGCTGCCCCAGAACCTCCCCCAGGCTCTCCCAGCACAGCCAGAGCCGCTGGGCCTGGGGTCCCCAAAGCCCTCAGCAAGCCCCATGTCCTTCCCAGGAACCCTCAGCTCCCTCAAACCCAGCATCCCCCACAGCCCCTAAAAGTTCCCCCCATGGCACTGGCCATGACCATGTCCCCACATGTCACTGGCCATGTCCCACCCTGTCCTCACCCATGGCTGTCTCCCCACCACATTCCCATCCCTGTCATTGTCCCCCACACCTCCATCTTCTCGGGTTTTTAATCTGGTTGTTTCCCACCCGAGATTCCAAGGCTGGCTGGTGGTTCGTGTGGGCACAAACGGAGTGATTTTCCCTCTTGACCTCTGAAGGATTTAGGGTCTGCTGTCTGACTCTGTGTCTCTGTGTTCTGTGCTGAGCTCGGTGCTCGGTGTTCGGCGCGAGAATGAAGTGGAGTCTCAAGGTCTTGGTTTTCTGGTTTCTCGCATTGTTTATTAGTTCTTATCTTACAATTCTCTGTGTCCAGCCAAGATGTTCACAGCAGCCTGGACACGAGGTGACTCCCCCTGTGATGGGAGGTCGCTACCTCTTATACAGATAACTACGTACCCATTGTTTACAATTCAATGCCAATGTCTATCACCTATACTAACAGGGTCATGTCTACTCTGATCCAATCCACTGAAACTACTTTGTGCCCACGTCACTGCAGACAATGGATGCCAAGGGAGAAGAAGAAGAACCCAGGGCACCGCCCTAAAACCACCATCTTGTCCCTTTGCATCTACATTCTAAAAACTCAAAACTACAAAATCTTCTGCACAGTATTAACTACACTACTCTCAGTAACACCTTTGTGACTTGCAATTCTTCTCTCTGTTAGATGTTTTTCTCATGGACCAAAATCAAAGACTGTGTCTTTCTGGGCTCTGTGCCAGGCAAACCCCCCTGCACAGACCCCAGACCCTCTTTCTTGGGTCCCAGGCCTCTCTACCAAGGTCTGTGACTTCCCAGGGCGCCCAGAGGGATGCCCTGGACTCCAACACATCTGTACCCGTGTCCCCACGAATGGCCACGTCCCCCTTCCATGTCCATGTGTCCGTCCCCATGTCACTCTCCATGTCTATGTCCCACCATGTCTATGTTCCCCCATCATCCCAACCATGTCTTAGTTCAATGTCTCTGTTTTTACCCCAGTTGGATATTTCAAAGGCATGAAGAGAAATGAAAACCAAACCAAGGCCAAAAGAAAAGGATTTTTGTCTTCATGCTGGCTGAGGATCCATGTGCTTGAGTAGGAGGGAAGAATCTTTTTTGGAGGGGTTTCCAGCCCACTGTCTCCAAAATCTCAGTCTTGGCCCCATTTCATCACCATTTGGCTGCAGAAGATGTCCTTGGGCAATAGGAAATCTAAATAGTGGAATCCCTGAGACTGGAAATGACCTTTCAAGACCATCCATCCATCAAGTATTCCTTGATGCCACCAGAAGATGGAATCAAATACAAAAGGTTTTCTGGGGTTGAAAGTCAACAAATCCACTCTCCCCAAGGAATTCCTTAGGTCTGTCTGTGTCCCAGTGGATGTTCCTGCCCCCGTGTTCATCCAGGTGCCCACAGGGGGACAGGAACCAGTGGATTCCCCCCCCAGCCAGGTGTCTTCCCAACACGGATCACCAGGACCACGGATCACCAGGGCTCTGCCCAACGGGGTCACTGGGGATCATCCAACGCTGATCCTCCCATGGGGGATGGAGCTGGAGCAGCGCACGAAGCTCTTCCCGCACTCGGGGCACTCGCGGGGCTTCCCTTATGGTGCCTCTGTTGGTGTTGGGTCAAGTTAGAGCTCTGTGAGAAACCCTTCCCACACTCAGGACACTCGTAGGGCCTCTCCCCGGTGTGGATGCGCCGGTGCACTGTGAGGGTGGAGTTGCGCTTGAAGCCCTTCCCACAGTCGGGGCAGCGGAAGGGCCTCTCCTCTGTGTGAATCCGCTGATGTTTGAGGAGATGGAAGCTGACCCGAAACCTCTTCCCACACTCAGGACACTCGTAGGGCCTCTCCCCGGTGTGGATGCGCTGGTGCCTGATGAGGTCGGAGTTGAGCTTGAAGCCCTTCCCACAGTCGGGGCAGCGGAAGGGCCTCTCCTCTGTGTGAATCCGCTGATGGAGGAGGAGATTGGAGCTGGTCTGAAACCTCTTCCCACACTCAGGACACTCGTAGGGCCTCTCCCCAGTGTGGACACGCTGGTGATTTCTCAGCTGAGAGCTCCATCCAAAGCTCTTCCCACATTCCCCACACTCATAGGGCCGTTCCCCAGTATGGACTACCTGGTGGCACATAAGGATGGTGCAGTCTGTGAACCTCTTCCCACATTTCCCACACTCAAAGGGCTTTTCCCCAGTGTGGATCACCTGGTGTTTCCTCAGGCTGGAGCTGTAACTGAACCTCTTCCCACATTCCCCACACTCAAAGGGCCGTTCCCCAGTGTGGATCCTCTGGTGTCGGATCAGATTAGAGCTCCGGCTGAAACCCTTCCCACATTCCAGGCACTTGTGGGGCTTCTCCCCTCCATGAGGCTTCTCCACCAGCTCTGAGCTCCGCCTGGATCTCCGGCCGCCCTCCTGGCACAGGGCGGCTCTTTCCTCCTCGCAGCTCCCTGGGCTGGGTTTGCAGCCCCTCCTCCTGCGGGATCTCTGGGGCTTTTCCTCCTCCTTCTCCATCTGGGCACTCCTTGGCAATGAAAAATCCTGGTTTGGGGAAAAAACAAATGGAAAGCACCTTAGGCTGGGGGTTCCTCCTTCCCCAAGCTATTCTCAAGAAGTCAGTGGGCACCTTGTGTCTGTGAAAACCTCCAAAACACCAAGATTCAGCCCAAAAGTCCTCCAAACACCAAGACACAGATAATAAACTCCCCAAACACCAAGACTCAGCCAAAACTGCTTCTAAAATATAACGATTCAGCCCCTTGCAAAAAACCAAAGCATCAACATTTAGCCAATGGAAGCTGAGAAACATCAAGATTCACCCCCACGAAAATCATGGATCCTCCTCCTCGTCACCTGCTGCATGTGGGGGGGCAACACTCCTGGGGCTGGGGGGAGGCTGCAGATACAGGGAGGGGTGGAACCTTCTGCTGCCTCCTCCTCCTCCTGTGTCCCTACTCCTTCTAACACTCCATTTCCTCCTACTATTCCTCTTTCTCCTGCACAATCCCACCTTCTCCTCCCACGAGCATCCTTTGAACGTTTTGTTCAACCCTGCTTCTCCTTCCCTTCCCCTCCTGCCCCAGGCCCAGCACCCACTGCCGGCTCCCTCTTCCCCCCCAAACCCACAGCATCCCACCGGAGGGGCACGGATGGAGCTGGGGCAGCTCGGGCTGGGGCAGCGCTGGGCTCTCGGCCGCTCCCGCCCGCACTCGCTCCCCACTGCAGCCGCTCCCGCCACGACAGCGCGGGGGGACTGAAGAGAGAAACAACAAGGATGACACCTCACCACCTGAGCCTGGGGCTGGACAACTGGGCTCCAACATGCAAATGGACCAAAACAGCAAAGTTTAGGACCTCGTGACCAGTCGTCCATGAGGAGACCATTTCAAGTCCACCTTGAGTGTAGCCCTGGTCAGGCTCCTGCCCTGCCCAAGGTCTGCCCTAAAGAGCTTTCAATAAATATTTGCTTTATTCTCTAGCTCTGTCCTGTCTCTGTTTCAGGCCAGCCTTCCCAAGGCATCATTCTCCCAGAGGTAATTAAGGACATGGACACCCAGAGGGGCAAGAAGGGAAGTCCAGAAGGGATTTAGACAGCAGGGGATGGATGGTGTTGGTGTGCTGGGAAGGGTGAGGGGGAAGGGGAGGGTGCAGGATTACAGTTAAGGCAAGAGGCAGCAGGAGGAATCTCTGTGGTGAGAAAGAGGATGATGGAAAAGAGCAGCAAGAGAAAAATACTGAGGACTGGGACGTTTTCAAGCAGGGTGTAATGCTCAAACTCTGGGAGCTGATGCAGATGGTTTGTAGCCCCGGTTGGCAGGAGAGGCAAACAAGGAGGTCAGGATCCCAGGGGGTTTCTCTGTGCTGGGGAGCGGCAGGAGCGGGCGCAGAGGGGCGGCACCGGGAGCACGGGCTGGGGGCCTGTGGGGAGCTGCGGGGCCGGGCCGGGGCTGTGGGGCAGCCGGGGCTCAGCGCCGGGCGCTGCCTGACCCCACCACCCCCCGGGCAGGGCCGGCGCTGGCCCCCGGCCCCCAGGAGGCTGCGGGACGCCCCGGCCGCTGCCCGGCCCCGTGGAGCTGCCGGCCCTGCCCGCCGGGGGAGCCGCCTTTGGACACTGCGGCACCACAGGCACCGGCTCTGGGATACGGGCTCTGCAGGGCACGGCCAGCACAAGCACCAGCGCCAAGGAAGGAAGGAAGGAAGGAAGAGCTGGGAAATGTGCATTATCCCGGCAAGGATCCAGATCATCTTTGAAGGATCTTGTTTGGGCCCTGCAGAAAGGAATGATTGTGCAGAAAGCTCAGCAGCTGTCAGAGGATGAGCACCCACAGGCACTCAGGGGGGCTGCACGAGGGGCACAAGAAGCCCCTGCAGCACTTGGGCACAAAGGCACAGCAGGTGAAGGCAAGAAGGGAGCAGGAAAAGGCCAAGCTGAAGGCAAAGGCCATGGCAGAGTTTCCACAGCCCCTGAGGGATGAAGCCCAGGGCCCAAGGGGGCCCCAGCACCGAGGGGACGGGCTCGGCCACAAGCACCTGGCACAGGCATTGCCCTCCTCGGCAGGGGAGAGCCCACCCAAACAGCCCCTGCCAAGGAAGCAGGGATCCATCTGCAGCCCTCAGGGACACTGCAAGCACACACAGCAGCACCCTCAGCAGGAGCAAGTCCAGCCCTGCACGGACATGGATTCCTAGGGCTGCCAGAGCTCCCATTACACCAGGGACCCACCACACTGGAGCCCTTGACAACATTCAGCCTGGGGCTGCATCCACACGAGGCCTTTCCTCATACACACAGGGGCCTCTCCACCCACTCTCAATCTCAGACCTAAGGGGGGAAAAGGCCAAAAATGTCTTTGATTATCCAGGGGACAAGTGGGAAAGATGAGGGGCTGTGTTTTATTCAACCACTATTAGCAGATGTGGGGGATGGGTTTGAAATGCAGGAAGTTTTATTTGCTCCTCATTGTGATTGTAATTTACTGGGAAGGCCTTTGATGGCTAAATTGGGAATGCAAATTAATATTGTAAAAGGTGATACAGAGGCCAGTTCTCTTGTACCTCTGTGTCAAATGTCTGGCAAGGCCTGTGCTGAAGTGAACCCACAAGTGTGGGCAGCCCCAGGGAAAGGGGGAAAATCAGATTCCCAGCCTCTCCAAATTACTCTGAAGCAACCAGCACTGTTGGGAAAGATGGGACAGGAAGGACTTATGGATATGATTGTCTGGTAAGAAATACTGCAGATGAAAAACCTGTGAGTGCAATAGAAATGAAAGCCAGCTTTGACATGCAGGCATGGGAGGCAGGAAAACGGTGATTAGCTGGAGATGGGTTGAAGGGCAGAAACAAAAGGACTCAGGAATGCAGCCTTTCCACTTTGCAAGGGATCAGGGGAAAAGCAGATAAGAAAAGTAGTCTTTAGAGTTTAGAATATAAAATGACATGGTAATATAGTAGTTCTCATAGGCTGCATGCAAAGTTTGTAGGTTTTGGATCTTGCACCGGTTGGTCACTGTGAATTAGAATATTCAACACAAAAAGAGAGAGAATGGATTGTAACAAGGTGCCCTCTCTCTTGCTCTTGCTCTCTTGCTCTTTCCCCCCACGCTCTTGCCCCCTCTCTCTTATCCCTGCTGTCTTATCCCTTCCCCCACTCTTACCTCACTTCTACCCCTGAGCTCTCTTCTACCCTCTCTCTCCCCTCTCTCTCTCGGGGCTTCCCTCCAGCCCAGGCTGGTGGCTGAAGGCAAAGCCCTCTTTACCCACCACCCTTGTAATAAAGCCACGTGTTTCTAGAATATCTCAGCTCTGCAGAGTTCCTTGTCCCTGCCGTCCACGGATGTCACTACACAGCACGAGTGGTGTCTAAAAGCAAAACCCTATTGCAAGGGAGGGAAGGAAGGGCTTTGTAATCTCAGGAGTAATGTTACCCAGGACTAAAAAGCAGCTCTGACAATTCTGAGGATTAATAGGGAATTGCAGGACCTGGATTGAGGATTCTCTGCTCCAGCTAAAACATTGGATGACTATTTAACCCCAGACAGACTCAATGTTATGGTTTGGACGTGGGAAAGGGAACAAAAATTGAGAAATGAAAAAAAACCCCAAAATGATTGATGCCCAAGCCATGCCTCCTCCAGACTCAGAAAAGGAACTGGAATTGTATGTGAGTGTTAAACAGGGCCAGGCCAAAGGAATTCTTGTGCTAAAATGTTTAACCCAGTGGCCAGAGTGGCCCCACTGTCTGCAGAATTGTGCAGCCACAGCTTGAATGGGACCTGAGGCCTGAAAACTGACAGCACAAGGATCTCCTGTTGTCCAAGTCTGGCATCAAGTTCAGCCTCTGAGAACCAAAAGAGCAGGGCTGGGTTATTCCAGCAGGAAACTTGTTCAGTGGCACAGGAGGATTTAGAAGTGAGGACAGGGGAAGGGTTTAACCCAGCCTCCTGTTGGAACAGCCTGCACAGGGGCTGGGGAGAAACCCATGACTGCACTGAGGTGACAGAGCTCCAGAGCCAGGCTGGGAGAGATTGATGAGACATTCCCTGGCCTCAGGGAGAAAAGGTGTTTCTGGATGGGGCTCCAAGGGCAGCAGAAGGGAAAAGAGTTACAAGACACGCTGTTATTCAGGAAAGGGAATCAGACAAAGCACAGGTTACCCCCCACATGGTCAGCTCAACCGGCAGAGCTGTGTGTGCCTGTGAGAGCCTGGGACTGAAATGCCCTGAGCAGGAAGGCTGAAATATCTCCTGCTGACACCATGTCACCCAACAGGGGGGCCAAAAGCAATTCTGACTTCTGCAGTAATCACTGGATCACTTAGAAAGGTATTTCTGAAACAAATAATTCCAAGAGAAAGGATTGTGGAAGCAATAAATTACAATAGGGGAACTTGAGGCATTGAAGACTGTAGTCAAAATAGATAGTGCTGAGATAATGTAGCTAGGACTTCCCTTTTGCTAACAGAAGCCAGACTGAAGGAACTGATAAGGAACTGATAAATCATGAGAACTGTCAAACTAGGGCTAGCCTTGCTGCCACTGCTTCAGCTTCAGGGCTTTCTGTGCCTGCACTCCCCACAGGGGCTGGGGAACACAACGGGACAATTCCACTCTGGCTCTCAGTCACACTCACACACGGGGCTGGATGGGATCACATTGCTCCAAAATATACCAAGTTCAAATTTTAAAAAAAATCTTATTTCTCTAGTCAGGCTTGGTTTGCCTTTGCCCTGGGAAAGGGATTTTAAATATTATCTTTTAAAGGATGTTACACCACTCAAGAGAGATGAGTTTAACATCTCAGCAGACTGGGAATAGCCCAAAAGACACCCACAAAGACAACGACCATCAACAAAACATCAACGACCATCAGCAAACAGCAACCAACATCTGCCCCAGACACTGCCCTGGAACAGCTGGAGACACCTGGTCTGGAAAAGGCTGATGAGGAAATCCAGGAGTGAGGACCTAATTAACATCAGAGGCAAAGAAATCCGGCTCCAATAGGAAACCAAATACGCAGAACTCATCGACTTGGAAGCAATGAACATCAAACCAATGGATTTCTATGGGTTCAGACTGTAGAAAGTTTAGGAAAAATCCAGTAAAACTCACGTGTCATGGAATGATTTTCTCTGCACACCCTGGCTACGAGTGGATGAAATGATTTCTGTTGCACATCCTGGCCAAAATCAAGTAATGCCTTGACTCTCTAACACTAAAGATATTGTTGGAGAAATTCTGTTTTTCTCACAGTTTCTGTAACAAGATTACACCACCACAATAATTTCTCATAATAATCCTGCTTTTATATTGTCAGTTACGTTTGGACCAGGGGTGAGAATCAATTCTTCTCCTAGGAGGAAAAGTAAATAAAACTACATTACTTTGAAATGTTTTTGTCTATGTTTGTATGAGGCTCTTAGTGACGGCAAAATTTCGGTTTGGGTTTTTTAATGTTCATCTTTAGGCTGCATTTTGCAAAACTAGAAGAGTTTTAAAGGTGACCCTTTAAGGCACAAACAGGGAAAAGAATTAAACAGTTAAATTAAGTTAAAACAAAAGCAGATTGTGGGGGGGCACATGTGAGTCATTCAGTGGCTGCTCTGGAAGAGAAGCTCCATTCCAGGCAGCCAGGAGAGGAGCTTTAGAAATGCAAATTAACACTGCTGGGGAAAAGTGGGGACAGTGCACCAGGCTCTTCTGGCCTGCGGGAGGAATTGGGCTGATTCCCTCTGCCCCTCAGCCCAAGCTCTGCCTGCTTGCACAGATGGAATTGGCACAGCCAAAGGCAGAGCCCACAGGGAGGAGATCTGACTCTGCAACACAAATTGCTTCAGCTGCAAAGGGAAACAGCCAGTGGAGAATGGTGTGAAAACTTCACTACAACAAGTGGGGGGAATCATCCCTCTCCCCACTCCAACATGTGCTGGCACTGTCTGTGTCACACAGGGAGCATCAGACCACTGGGCTGTTTGTGCTACCACAGGCTCAGAGAAATCACTTGGGAATCCAAGTCTGGGATGATTTAATTAGAGAAAAGAGATCAATTGATGCAGCCCTGGGTTAAAGGAATGCTCTTTCTCCTCTGTTGTGCTACAGCAACTCTCATCTTTGGGCCCTGCATCACACCTTGCTGAGGGCAGCTCATTCACAGCTGAGCAAGGGGATGCAGGTGGCAGCCAGGCCTCCTGAGCCACACACGGCTACAAAAGGACAGGAACTGTTAAAAATGACCCGATAATATTGGCTTTGACATTTGTGCATTAGTCTTTATATGTGGTTATTGATTTCAAGTACAGTGGAATTTATAATCTCTTTTAGCTGCTTGCTAATAAAACTTATTTCTCATTTTAGTATGCAAAGTAAAGCCCATGGAAATAGTAGTGTGATGAGTGTTATGTTGATGTATTCACCTTACAGCTTATAGAAATAATTATGTGATGAATGTATTGTACCACAGGCCTTAGCAAAATATAAAATGTTAAAATACTTCTTGTAACCGAGAGAACTGTGTAAAGCAATTAGGTTGTTTCCCACATCTGCTGACTGACCTCTCCAAGTGATAAGGGTGACACCAACCAGAGCACGGGAGAAGAATTCGAGAAGAATTTGTTACCTGTTCAGTATCTGGGAAGTGTGAAACAACAGGATGAAGCCACAAGAAGAAATAAAATATATGGACCTGATCCACAGGATGTTATTTAGATAAGCCAGAACAGAAAACAAAAAAAAGAGAAAAGTTTCTATAACAATGAAAGCTACCAAGAATATTTGAATAATGCATGAAACTCATGAACATGTATGTGCCTTAGTAAAGTAACAGTACAGAGATAACACTGTCTTAATGCACCCACGGGTCCCTTGGCTGATCGCCAGGAACACCCAGCGCTGGACATGGAACTGCTTTTTCCCTTATTGAACTCTTGAAAAATATTCTAAGACTGAATATTCGTTTTTCTCAGAATTGAGGTCACTGACAACAATCCCAAAACCAAAAAGGACCCAGCAAGAAAAATCAGAGTCAACGAGTGAATCTGCTTGGAGACAGGGCCGGGGACTGGGAGATAAGGGAGCAACGGGAGAATCCATCAGTTTCAGAAAATGTTCCTCATTGACACGGACTGTGCTCAGCCAAGGCCCTGCGAAATTCCTGAACACGGAGAAGAAGAACAAAGACTGAGCAGAGCCGTGAATATCGGATGTTCTACAAAAGGGGGGCGCATATTAACGAGGACATGCAGGAGGCGGATCGGGAAGTCGGAACTTTCCAAGGACCTTCGCCACGGGGCAAAGGGACAGGGAGATGCAGGAGGGAAAATCAGGAGAAAAAGGAGGCCGCGTCCTACACCAATTGGAGAGACCCCCCGGCAAAGGCCGCACGGCCTCTCCCTTTGTTCAGGAATAAAGTCACTTTTACAGGACTCCTCGCGCTCCTGTGGGGACACAAACCTCTGGCCACCTCTGGGAATTTTCCCGCACAGCCCCCCCCGGGGACAGGGCGGCCACCTCCGTCCTCCCCACAGGAACCGGGACGAGCCGGCGCTGCTCCGGCAGCGGCTCCTGCCGAGGCAGCGGCGGGAAGGAGAGCGCGGGCAGCCGCTCCCGCAGCGCCCTCAGGCCACGGGCAACACGGCGCCGACACGGCACAAGGAACCCGCCGGAGCCCCCTGCCGCCCCCTCCGCCCGCAGCCAGCCCCGAGCCCCGGCAGAACCGAGCGCGGCTCCCACCTGCGCTGGGGCCGCCTCCGAGCTCCGCCAGTGCCGCCTCACCGGGCTCCGGCCGCTGCCGCCGCTCCCGGGGCCGGTCCCGGTTTCCAGAGTCGCTCCGCGCTCCGGGGGCCGATCCGAGCATGGCGGAGTGGGCGGGCCGGGATCGTCCCTCAGCCCAGCTCTGACCAATCAGCGCGCGAGAAGGAGACGCGGCGGGAGACGTCGGCCAATGGGGGAGAGGGGCGGGCTTGGCGCGCGGCACGGAACTGCCGCGATCCCGTCCTGTGATTATTCCATTGTTTCCCTAATTTGAAAAGTCGGATGTGAAACTGGGCTGGGATGGCCCTCCGGGCACAGCGCCGGGTGAAGCCGCCGAAGTTCGGCTTTTCCTGCCAGGCCCCGCCTCTCCTGTTCCCAACAGGGACACAAAGGGCGGTGGCAGCGCTCAGTGTCCCTGGGCTCCAGCCCGCCCGGACAGGGGCTGCAGGGGACGGTCCTGCGCCTCCTCGGGGCTGCCGGTTCTTCCCCTCGGAGGCCGAGCCCGATCCGCAGCCGCCCCGGGCCGGCACTCGGCAGGTCCCAGGCGCTGTCACCGCCTGTCCCGGCCCGGAGCTCGTCTGCAGCAGCTGCAGAGCCGGAGGGGGCCGGGGCTGCGGGCGCCCCGCCGGGCTCGGAGCTCCCGGAGGCTGCGCTTGTGTCCGCAGGTGCTGCCGCAGCGTCCCCGGGCAGCAGGTACAGGGCAGGACGGAGCTGGCACCGCCTTCCTGAGCCTGGAGAACCGCAGGGCCGGAACCAGCCGCGGTCTCTGGCACGGGCCATTAAACCTTCCATCGCCGTCGTTGTAAAACTGTTCCTGGGTCGGAGCTCTGAACGTCTTTTTCAGCCGCGTTCATGTCTCAGGAAACCCGTGTTCTTTATTCCAAGCAAAGAGAGCCCAGCTGTGATCTGGAAGAGAGGGAATCCTGCTCCGTTCAAAAGGCTGTGATTCAGCCCCCAGGTCCCCAGCCTGTTTCAGCAGCCAGGGTTACACACTTGCCTCGGGCACAAGAAGCCACTTGTCCTAAGCAGGAAGGGGCCACTGGTGAGTGTGCAGAGAGTGAAGATGCGGAGGAAGGACCCCGCTGCAGTGCCAGGACAGTGAATGAAATCCTGGACGTCCAAGGTGGATCGGCAACCAGGAAAGGACAGGAAAGAATTCGTGGAGGATTTCTGTGTGAGTGCAGGGCCAGTGCCGTGGGCTGTAGGGAGGGGACAGTGTCACCCCACAGGTGCACAGGGCTGGCAGGGCTGTGGCTGTTTCCAGGGCTCTGGAAGAGCCCTCCTGCTCTGCTGGGCCCCCGCAGGGGCCGGGACCGACACCCCCGGCTGCCCCCGGCGCTGGGCAGTTCTTCTGGCCCCGGCTGTGCCCTGGCCCTGGCTGTGCCCCTGTCCCTTGTTTCTCTTGCTGCCAGCTGAGTGAGGGGCACACAGAATGGGGGATCCCTCCTGTGTCCCCCGGGTGTTGGGTGGGGGGATGTGAGGGCTGGGCGTGCTCAGGACAGCCCCGTCCTCACAGCCATGGACTCTTTACTGCTGCAGGTGAGAGGTTCAGATCCCATCCCAAGGTCACCCTGGTGCTGACTCTGCTCGTGATGCTGGTCCTGGCTTTGGTGCCGGCCTTGGCTGTGCTGTCAGGTAAGGGAGGAGCAGCTGCCTCAGCCCAGCCCCTCGGGGCACAGCAGGGTCCCTATTGCCTGTGGAGGGGAATCCTGGACCTTCTCCTGTTCCCTCTGCAGGGGGAAGACAAACAAACATTGCAGCTTTTCCTGGCACTCCGCTGGCCTGTCCTGATGACTGGGTCGGGTACCGCAGGATCTGCTACTTCCTCTCGAAGGAGCAGCACACCTGGGATCAGGGTCAGGCTCGGTGCTCTGAGCTCGGGGCCTCCCTGGCCGTGCTCAGGGATGAGGAAATGGTGAGTGAGGGGCTGGGGGTGTGGGGTGTCCGAGGGGGGCCTGGGGGGCTCCTGGGCTGGGGGTGCAGATCTGACTGCTGGTCTCTTCACTTCCCAGGAGTTCCTGTCCCGCCCCAGCCGGAAGGTCAATCTCTGGCTGGGGCTGCGCAGACGGGGGCAGCAGCTTCAGTGGGAGGACGGCAGCAGCTTCAACTCCTCGTGAGTCCCAGGGAGCCGAGCAGGGCCTGGGGGATGTGGGCAGGGAATGGGGGCATGGGAGCACAATGTGTCCCCTGTGTTGCCAGCATTGTCTCTGCTCCTCCTTGCAGGGTTCCTGTCCTGGGCGATGCAGAGTGTGTTTTCCTGGCTGAGAATAAACTCAGGAGTGTGCCCTGCTCATACCTGGTGCCCTATCTGTGCAGCAGACCCCAAACTCGGCTGTAACAGGGGATGGACAAAGCACCTTCTCTGTGCTGGGCAGTCACAGCTTTGCCCTTTCCCAGACCCTGGGATGTCCTTCCTCAGGCACAGTGTCTGCCTTGCACTGACCCTCAGGGTCACCTCAGTGCCTGATCTCATGAACATCTCAGTATTTTGTCTCAGGGTCACCTCAGTGCCTGGTCTCCAGGAGATGAACGTGCAGGAAGAGGAGGTGATGTGGAAGCTGAGGTGTGGCTGCCTGGGCTGGGGCTGGGGGTTTCTTTCTCCTGGAGCCACTCCAGGACTCATCCTGTTTCTCTTGCACTACACATTTATACACCAAGCCTGTATATATATGTAGATATAACACTGTGGAAACAGGTTTCATATACCTTCTTCTAACACTATTTATACACAGATATTTCATATCTATATTGGTATAACACTGTGAATACAGGCAACAAACAAGTGCAATGTACAAACAGGTACAAACATGTGAATGTGACTGTGGCTGGGGCAAGGTGCCAATAATGCCAATGTGTGATTTGACCCCACAGGCACCAATACCTTAAGGGTGTGACTCAATCCTTGTGGGTCCATTCCAATTCAGTGGAATTCCATTCCATCCCTTCTGTGGGATGTCTCTTCCTGACCCCCATCTGTTTTTAAGGTGCCACTGTTGCTGTTTTTGTATTGTTTATAATTTTGGGGTTTCTCATTAAATGCTCGTGAAGCGCCCCCGGTGTCCCTGGTGTTCCCTCGGCGCCGGCAGCCCCGTCCCTTCCCCGCTCCCCCTGCCACGTTCCATCCCGGCTGGCGGAGCCTTGGAGCTGCCGCGGGGCTGCCCCGGGGGCCGCGCCCCGAGCCGGGGCCCCTTCCCAGCGCTCCCGGTGCGCCCGTCCAGCCCGGAGCAGCCAGCGAGGGCTTCAGCTGGGACGGCAGAGAGGCGCTGCTGGGAGCGACCCGCCTCACTGGGCTGGGCTTTGTTCTTCCCCGCCTCGGGAAAAAAGATTTCTGGAGTTTTCTGCCAGAAATCTCCCCCCTCCTCCACTCAGCCCAAGGGCCTTGGGGCTTTTCCCTTTTTTTTTTTTGGCAAAATCAAAGCCATGCGCTGATGCTCCTGAGTAGGGCCGGGAGAACTGAGGGCTTTCCTGGGAGCCGGTGGCAGCGAACACGCAGGGCTGGGAAAGGCGGGCCGGGAGGTGCGGAGAACTTTGTTTGTGTTTCCAGCTCAATCCCGCCTCGGGCCCGGGCCCGTCCCAGGGCGGTTCCTCATCTGCGGCTTTCCCCTCCCACAGCCCGGGGGCGGGGCCTGAGAGCGCGGGGCGGGTGTGGGCCGTGTGCACAGCCCGGGCCTCGCTCGCCGCCATTGGCTGATTGTGCCGTCAGTGCCGGTTGTGGGCGCGCGCTGATTGGGCGGAGCGGGGCCAAGCCCGTTGCCGGGGCCGCCCCCCGGGCGCCCGTGGCTGGGCAGAGGCGCCATTGTGGGAGCGCGTGTGCGGGCCCGGGAGCGGCGGCAGCGGCCGGAGCCCGGTGAGGCGGCACTGGCGGAGCTCGGAGGCGGCCCCAGCGCAGGTGGGAGCCGCGCTCGGTTCTGCCGGGGCTCGGGGCTGGCTGCGGGCGGAGGGGGCGGCAGGGGGCTCCGGCGGGTTCCTTGTGCCGTGTCGGCGCCGTGTTGCCCGTGGCCTGAGGGCGCTGCGGGAGCGGCTGCCCGCGCTCTCCTTCCCGCCGCTGCCTCGGCAGGAGCCGCTGCCGGAGCAGCGCCGGCTCGTCCCGGTTCCTGTGGGGAGGACGGAGGTGGCCGCCCTGTCCCCGGGGGGGGCTGTGCGGGAAAATTCCCAGAGGTGGCCAGAGGTTTGTGTCCCCACAGGAGCCCGAGGAGTCCTGTAAAAGTGACTTTATTCCTGAACAAAGGGAGAGGCCGTGCGGCCTTTGCCGGGGGGTCTCTCCAGTTGTTGTAGGACGCGGCCTCCTTTTTCTCCTGATTTTCCCTTCTGCATCTCCCTGTCCCTTTGCCCAGTTGTGGCGAAGGTCCTTGGAAAGTTCCGACTTCCCGATCCGCCTCCTGCATGTCCTCGTTAATATGCGCCCCCCTTTTGTGTAACATCCGATATTCACGGCTCTGCTCAGTCTTTGTTGTTCTTCTCCGTGTTCAGGAATTTCGCAGGGCCTTGGCTGAGCACAGTCCGTGTCAATGAGGAACATTTTCTGAAACTGATGGATTCTCCCGTTCCTCCCTTATCTCCCAGTCCCCGGCCCTGTCTCCAAGCAGATTCACTCGTTGATTCTGTTTTTTCTTGCTGGGTCCTCTTTGGTTTTGGGATTATTGTCAGTGACCTCAATTCTGAGGAAAACGAATATTCAGTCTTAGAATATTTTTCAAAAGTTCAGTAAGGGAAAAAGCAGTTCCATGTCCAGCGCTGGGTGTTCCTGGCGATCAGCCAAGGGACCCGTGGGTGCGTTAAGACAGTGTTATCTCTGTACTGTTACTTTACTAAGGCACATACATATTCTTGAGTTTCATGCATTATTCAAATATTCTTGGTAGCTTTCATTGTTATAGAAACTTTTCTCTTTTTTTTGTTTTCTGTTCTGGCTCATCTAAATAACATCCTGTGGATCAGGTCCATATATTTTATTTCTTCTTGTGGCTTCATCCTGTTGTTTCACACTTCCCAGATACTGAACAGGTAACAAATTCTTCTCTAATTCTTCTCCCGTGCTCTGGTTGGTGTCACCCTTATCACTTGGAGAGGTCAGTCAGCAGATGTGGGAAACAACCTGATTGCTTTACACAGTTCTCTCGGTTACAAGAAGTATTTTAACATTTTATATTTTGCTAAGGCCTATGGTACATTCATCACATAATTACTTCTGTAAGCTGTAAGATGAATACGTTAACGTAACACTCATCCCACTACTATTTCCATGGGCTTTACTGTGCATACTAAAATGAGAAATAAGTTTTATTAGCAAACAGCTAAAAGAGATTATAAATTCCACTGCACTTGAAATCAATAACCACATATAAAGACTAATGCAGAAATGTGAAAGCCAATATTATCTGGTCATTTTTAACAGTTCCTGTCCTTTTGTAGCCGTGTGTGGCTCAGGAGGCCTGGCTGCCACCTGCATCCCCTTGCTCAGCTGTGAATGAGCTGCCCTCAGCAAGGTGTGGTGCAGGGCCCAAAGATGAGAGTTGCTGTAGCACAACAGAGGAGAAAGAGCATTCCTTTAACCCCTGCTGTGCCAGGGAGCCACCAAACCGTCTCCCATTCCCATCCTTTCCACGTTTGGACCGGAACATGAGCTGCTTTCTTATTTCCTTTGTTTTCTGTTTCCCCACTTTTCTGTTGTCATCTCTTTGCCAACAGCACCTTGAGTCATTTAATTTTCCACCCTGTCCTCCTCCTTCTGCTCCCAGATAATCTGATCCCAGCCCGTGGTGAAATGTTGTGTTCTTGGTTTGAGTGGATTGGTGGGCCAGACTGAGGAGCTGGATCTGTCTGGTTGGTTATTATTTCGTGGACATCTTGTAATCTAATTGTGCCATTGGAATGATCAATGTGTTCTCTGGCTCCTGATGTGAATTGGTTTGGGTTCCCAGGGGCTGGTGCAGGGTGTTGTAGGATTTGTTGTGGTGGCCGTTCATCTTTTCCCCATTTTTGGGGGCTCCCTCCAGCCAGGGCTGCATCAATTGATCTCTTTTCTCTAATTAAATCATCCCAGACTTGGATTCCCAAGTGATTTCTCTGAGCCTGTGGTAGCACAAACAGCCCAGTGGTCTGATGGTCCCTGTGTGACACAGACAGTGCCAGCACATGTTGGAGTGGGGAGAGGGATGATTCCCCCCACTTGTTGTAGTGAAGTTTTCACACCATTCTCCACTGGCTGTTTCCCTTTGCAGCTGAAGCAATTTGTGTTGCAGAGTCAGATCTCCTCCCTGTGGGCTCTGCCTTTGGCTGTGCCAATTCCATCTGTGCAAGCAGGCAGAGCTTGGGCTGAGGGGCAGAGGGAATCAGCCCAATTCCTCCCGCAGGCCAGAAGAGCCTGGTGCACTGTCCCCACTTTTCCCCAGCAGTGTTAATTTGCATTTCTAAAGCTCCTCTCCTGGCTGCCTGGAATGGAGCTTCTCTTCCAGAGCAGCCACTGAATGACTCACATGTGCCCCCCCACAATCTGCTTTTGTTTTAACTGTTAATTTAACTGTTTAATTCTTTTACCTTTTTATGCCTTTAAGGGTCACCTTTAAAGCCCTTCTAGTTTTGCAAAATGCAGCCTAAAGATGAACATTAAAAAACCCAAACCGAAATTTTGCCATCACTCAGAGCCTCATAGAAACATAGACAAAAACATTTCAAAGTAATGTAGTTTTATCTACTTTTTCTCTTAGGAGTGGAATTGATTCTCACACCCCTGGTCCAAACGTAACTGACCATATATAAAAGCAGGATTGTTATGAGAAATCATTGTGGTGGTGTAATCTTGTCACAGAAACTGTGAGAAAAACAGAATTTCTCCAACAATATTTTCAGTGTTAGAGAGTCAAGGCATTACTTGATTTTGGCCAGGATGTGCAACAGAAATCATTTCATCCACTCGTAGCCAGGGTGTGCAGAGGAAATTATTCAAAACCCAAACATGTGAGTTTTACTGGATTTTTCCTAAACTTTCTACAGTCTGGACTGTAGAAGCATCCGTGACTTACAGGGACAAGGGACTCTGCAAACCTGAGATATTCTAGAATATGTGGTTTTATTGCAAGGGTCATGGGTAGAAAGGGCCTTCCCTTCAGCCACCAGCTTCGGCTGAAGGGAAGTCCCAGAGAGAGAGAGGGAGAGAGAGAGCAAGAGGGTGAGCTGGCAAGAAGAGGGGAGAGAGCTAGAGCAACGTGCAGGGGTCAGAGTGCAGGGGGAAGAGAGAAGAGAAGAGGGGACAGGGCGAAGAGGAAAACCAAGAGAGCAGAGCTAGGGAAAACCAAGAGGGTGAAGAGGGTAAAGAGAGAAGAGGTCGAGGTCCAGGTTACAATACATTATATCTCCTTTTGTGATGAATATTCTAATTTACAGTGACCAACCAATACAAGACACAAAATCCTATAGAATCTACACACAGCCTGTGAGAACTACTACATTACCATGTGTTATATTTTAAACTCTAAAAACTACTCTTTAGACTTTTCTGTTTTGCTACACTGACCTTTGGATCCCTTAGCCAGCAGTAGGGGATTGTTCAATCCAAAGGGATTCTCCTTCAGCTGCCCAGGCTGTTGTCTTCAGGTTATACAGCAACTAAGACTTGGTATCCTACAACTCAAAGTACGCTTTTATTTTGATTACAGGTTTCATATTTTCAGAATCTTTTGCTAAGCAATCATATTTATAAGGTTTCCCTGGTTCATCTTTGCCAACACTGGACCCATAGAAATCCATTGGTTCGATGTTCATTGCTTCCAAGTCGCTGAGCTCTGAGTATTTGGTTTCCTATTGGAGCCGGATTTCTTTGCCGCTGATGTTAATTAGGTCCCCACTCCTGGATTTCCTCATCAGCCTTTTCCAGACCAGGTGTCTCCAGCTATTCCAGGGCAGTGTCTGGGGCAGATGTTGGTTGCTGTTTGCTGATGGTCGTTGATGTTTTGTTGATGGTCGTTGTCTTTGTGGGTGTCTTTTGGGCTATTCCCAGTCTGCTGAGATGTTAAACTCATCTCTGTTGAGTGCTGTAACATCCTTTAAAAGATAATATTTAAAATTCCTTTCCCAGGGCAAAGGCAAACCAAGCCTGACTAGAGAAATAAGATTTTTTTTAAATTCGAACTTGGTATATTTTGGAGCCATGTGATCCCATCCAGCCCCGTGTGTGAGTGTGACTGAGAGCCAGAGTGGAATTGTCCCGTTGTGTTCCCCACCCAGCCCCTGTGGCGAGTGCAGGCACAGAAAGCCCTGAAGCTGAAGCAGTGGCAGCAAGGCTGGGCCCCCAGTGTCTGGAGATGGCCCAGGAGGTGCCCAGGCAGACTATTCCAGCAGAGGATCTGTGGGCAGGCACAGGGGCTTCCCCCGCTGTGGAGCCCTGGCTGCTGCTCCGGTGCCTTCAGGGCGGGTCAGTCGTGGCCTCCCATCCTCCTCCTGCAGCCGGGAAGTCCAAATCTCCTTTGGGCCTTCCGAGCCCTTGAGCCCAGGGTGAGGGGTCCCCCCGTGCTGAGCTGTGCTGGGGCTGTTTCTGTGCTCAGGGACACTTGGGATGGGCCACTTGGCCCCCAGTGGTGCTTCTTCCCACTCCTCAGGCAGGGCCCCATGTCCTGGTTGGATGGTGTGAACAGCAAAGTCCCAAGGCAGGGTCTGTGCCAGCCCAGCTTCCAGTGGGAGAGATTTCACAGGAGACAGGATTCTGGCCACAGGCTGCTCTAAATACACATCCCTTATCTCCAGCCTGCACTAGGTGGAGAATTGCCAGGGGAAGGAATTCCAAAGATCAATTCCAAGGGAGATAATTGAATATCTGCCCTGGATCTGGCTCTTATTCTTGCCAGAGCCAATGGCAAAAGCCCCACCTGTGGCATCTTGGTTTCTGTCCCCAGCTTCCAAAGGTGTTTCTTTATTTCCCCATTCATTCTTTCTACCTGACCTGAGCTCTGGGGGTGCCAGGGGTTGTGGAGGTCCCATTGTGTTCCTAAAGCTGCCAGAACCCCCTGAAGGATCTTTCCTGTAAAATGAGTTCCCCCATTGTAGTTTATTGCTTCCACAATCCTTTCTCTTGGAATTATTTGTTTCAGAAATAGCTTTCTAAGTGATCCAGTGATTACTGCAGAAGTCAGAATTGCCTTTGGCCCCCCTGTTGGGTGACATGGTGTCAGCAGGAGATATTTCAGCCTTCCTGCTCAGGGCATTTCAGTCCCAGGCTCTTACAGGCACACACAGCTCTGCCGGTTGAGCTGACCATGTGGGGGGTAACCTGTGCTTTGTCTGATTCCCTTTCCTGAATAACAGCGTGTCTTGTAACTCTTTTCCCTTCTGCTGCCCTTGGAGCCCCATCCAGAAACACCTTTTCTCCCTGAGGCCAGGGAATGTCTCATCAATCTCTCCCAGCCTGGCTCTGGAGCTCTGTCACCTCAGTGCAGTCATGGGTTTCTCCCCAGCCCCTGTGCAGGCTGTTCCAACAGGAGGCTGGGTTAAACCCTTCCCCTGTCCTCACTTCTAAATCCTCCTGTGCCACTGAACAAGTTTCCTGCTGGAATAACCCAGCCCTGCTCTTTTGGTTCTCAGAGCCTGAACTTGATGCCAGACTTGGACAACAGGAGATCCTTGTGCTGTCAGTTTTCAGGCCTCAGGTCCCATTCAAGCTGTGGCTGCACAATTCTGCAGACAGTGGGGCCACTCTGGCCACTGGGTTAAACATTTTAGCACAAGAATTCCTTTGGCCTGGCCCTGTTTAACACTCACATACAATTCCAGTTCATTTTCTGAGTCTGGAGGAGCCATGGCTGGGGCATCAATAATTTTGGGTTTGTTTTTCATTTCTCAAGTCTTGTTCCCTTTCCCATGTCCAAACCATAACATTGAGGCTGTGTGGGGTTAAAAAGTCATCCCAAGTTTTAGCTGGAGCAGAGAATCCTCAATCCAGGTCCTGCAATTCCCAATTGTGAAAAACGAGGTTCACTTTTTGGTAAATTTAAAAAACTATGTTTAATAAAATAATTAAGACAATTAGGAGATAAAAAAAGCCAAGTACGGCCGGCCGGGTGACTCGGCATTCAGCCAAGTCCACACTTTGCTTTCTCAGAGACCCTCGTTAAATACCCTTCCCGTTATATCGATATATGAATATCCATAAAATTCCATAAACTAGTTTCCATATTCCAGGAACTGTTTTGCATGGCCCCTCCTTGGGTCCGCCTTTTTAGAGCATGCGTGTTTCGTGGCTGTGTCCTTTTTATCGCGTCCAGCTTGGGCCTTGGTCCGTGCTTTCTGCAGGTGGGAGATGCTGATAGTTGGTGTATCAATAGCAGGGTCCTCTTTACATCTTCACTGGATGTTATCCCAACCAAACAGAGAGTTTAAGCATACTTACATCAACCACTCCCATTGTATCTAATCTTCTTTTACCAATAGCAGAAATAAACTTATATCCTATATCCTTACTATGTTATTAATCATATAGCACACATCTTGCGAAAAGCCAATTTTATAATACACACATATAACACTCCCTTGCAATAGGGTTTTGCTTTTAGACACCACTCGTGCTGTGTAGTGACATCCGTGGACGGCAGGGACAAGGAACTCTGCAGAGCTGAGATATTCTAGAAACACGTGGCTTTATTACAAGGGTGGTGGGTAAAGAGGGCTTTGCCTTCAGCCACCAGCCTGGGCTGGAGGGAAGCCCCGAGAGAGAGAGGGGAGAGAGAGGGTAGAAGAGAGCTCAGGGGTAGAAGTGAGGTAAGAGTGGGGGAAGGGATAAGACAGCAGGGATAAGAGAGAGGGGGCAAGAGCGTGGGGGGAAAGAGCAAGAGAGCAAGAGCAAGAGAGAGGGCACCTTGTTACAATCCATTCTCTCTCTTTTTGTGTTGAATATTCTAATTCACAGTGACCAACCGGTGCAAGATCCAAAACCTACAAACTTTGCATGCAGCCTATGAGAACTACTATATTACCATGTCATTTTATATTCTAAACTCTAAAGACTACTTTTCTTACCTGCTTTTTCCCTGATCCCTTGCAAAGTGGAAAGGCTGCATTCCTGAGTCCTTTTGTTTCTGCCCTTCAACCCATCTCCAGCTAATCACCGTTTTCCTGCCTCCCATGCCTGCATGTCAAAGCTGGCTTTCATTTCTATTGCACTCACAGGTTTTTCATCTGCAGTATTTCTTGCCAGACAATCATATCCATAAGTCCTTCCTGTCCCATCTTTCCCAACAGTGCTGGTTGCTTCAGAGTAATTTGGAGAGGCTGGGAATCTAATTTTCCTCTTTCCCTGGGGCTGCCCACACTTGTGGGTTCACTTCAGCACAGGCCTTGCCAGACTTTTGACACAGAGGTACAAGAGAACTGGCCTCTGTATCACCTTTTACAATATTAATTTGCATTCCCAATTTAGCCATCAAAGGCCTTCCCAGTAAATTACAATCACAATGAGGAGCAAATAAAACTTCCTGCATTTCAAACCCATCCCCCACATCTGCTAATAGTGGTTGAACAAAACACAGCCCCTCATCTTTCCCACTTGTCCCCTGGATAATCAAAGACATTTTTGGCCTTTTCCCCCCTTAGGTCTGAGACTGAGAGTGGGTGGAGAGGCCCCTGTGTGTATGAGGAAAGGCCTCGTGTGGATGCAGCCCCAGGCTGAATGTTGTCAAGGGCTCCAGTGTGGTGGGTCCCTGGTGTAATGGGAGCTGTGGCAGCCCTAGGAATCCATGTCCGTGCAGGGCTGGACTTGCTCCTGCTGAGGGTGCTGCTGTGTGTGCTTGCAGTGTCCCTGTGGGCTGCAGATGGATCCCTGCTTCCTTGGCAGGGGCTGTTTGGGTGGGCTCTCCCCTGCCGAGGAGGGCAATGCCTGTGCCAGGTGCTTGTGGCCGAGCCCGTCCCGTCGGTGCTGGGGCCCCTTGGGCCCTGGGCTTCATCCCTCAGGGGCTGTGGAAACTCTGCCATGGCCTTTGCCTTCAGCTTGGCTTTTTCCTGCTCCCTTCTTGCCTTCACCTGCTGTGCCTTTGTGCCCAAGTGCTGCAGGGGCTTCTTGTGCCCCTCGTGCAGCCCCCCTGAGTGCCTGTGGGTGCTCATCCTCTGACAGCTGCTGAGCTTTCTGCACAATCATTCCTTTCTGCAGGGCCCAAACAAGATCCTTCAAAGATGATCTGGATCCTTGCAGGGATAATGCACATTTCCCAGCTCTTCCTTCCTTCCTTCCTTCCTTCCTTCCTTCCTTCCTTCCTTCCTTCCTTCCTTCCTTCCTTCCTTCCTTCCTTCCTTCCTTCCTTCCGTCCTTCCGTCCTTCCTTCCTTCCGTCCTTCCGTCCTTCCTTCCTTCCGTCCTTCCTTCCTTCCTTGGCGCTGGTGCTTGTGCTGGCCGTGCCCTGCAGAGCCCGTATCCCAGAGCCGGTGCCTGTGGTGCCGCAGTGTCCAAAGGCGGCTCCCCCGGCGGGCAGGGCCGGCAGCTCCACGGGGCCGGGCAGCGGCCGGGGCGTCCCGCAGCCTCCTGGGGGCCGGGGGCCAGTGCCGGCCCTGCCCGGGGGGTGGTGGGGTCAGGCAGCGCCCGGCGCTGAGCCCCGGCTGCCCCACAGCCCCGGCCCGGCCCCGCAGCTCCCCACAGGCCCCCAGCCCGTGCTCCCGGTGCCGCCCCTCTGCGCCCGCTCCTGCCGCTCCCCAGCACAGAGAAACCCCCTGGGATCCTGACCTCCTTGTTTGCCTCTCCTGCCAACCGGGGCTACAAACCATCTGCATCAGCTCCCAGAGTTTGAGCATTACACCCTGCTTGAAAACGTCACGTCCCAGGCCTCAGTATTTTTCTCTTCCTGCTCTTTCCATCATCCTCTTTCTCACCACAGAGATTCCTCCTGCTGCCTCTTGCCTTAACTGTAATCCTGCACCCTCCCCTTCCCCTCACCCTTCCCAGCACACCAACACCATCCATCCCCTGCTGTCTAAATCCCTTCTGGACTTCCCCTTCTTGCCCCTCTGGGTGTCCATGTCCTTAATTACCTCTGGGAGAATGATGGCCTTGGGAAGGCTGGCCTGAAACAGAGACTGGACAGAGCTAGAGAATAAAGCAGATATTTATTGAAAGCTCTTTAGGGCAGACCTTGGGCAGGGCAGGAGCCTGACCAGGGCTACACTCAAGGTGGACTTGAAATGGTCTCCTCATGGACGACTGGTCACGAGGTCCTAAACTTTGCTGTTTTGGTCCATTTGCATGTTGGAGCCCAGTTGTCCAGCCCCAGGCTCAGGTGGTGAGGTGTCATCCTTGTTGTTTCTCTCTTCAGTCCCCCCGCGCTGTCGTGGCGGGAGCGGCTGCAGTGGGGAGCGAGTGCGGGCGGGAGCGGCCGAGAGCCCAGCGCTGCCCCAGCCCGAGCTGCCCCAGCTCCATCCGTGCCCCTCCGGTGGGATGCTGTGGGTTTGGGGGGGAAGAGGGAGCCGGCAGTGGGTGCTGGGCCTGGGGCAGGAGGGGAAGGGAAGGAGAAGCAGGGTTGAAGAACAAAATGTTCAAAGGATGCTCATGGGAGGAGAAGGTGGGATTGTGCAGGAGAAAGAGGAATAGTAGGAGGAAATGGAGTGTTAGAAGGAGTAGGGACACAGGAGGAGGAGGAGCAGGAGGAGGAGGCAGCAGAAGGTTCCACCCCTCCCTGTATCTGCAGCCTCCCCCCAGCCCCAGGAGTGTTGCCCCCCCACATGCAGCAGGTGACCAGGAGGAGGATCCACGATTTTCGTGGGGGTGAATCTTGATG
>NW_028154335.1:0-26923 GCF_965231275.1 Zosterops lateralis
GAGAACACAGAAAACACACCAAGGTGCTGCTGCAAGCAAAGTTACAGAGGTTTCCCAGAGTGTTGCTTTTCTCGAGAAAAGAGCGCTTTCCAGCGCTTTCTGGCTGCTAGAGACATGCAGAAAGAGCAAGTGTGGCAGAATGTGTTCCAAAGCAGCTGGAGCTACCACGGGCTCCGCACAGGCTTATTTTCACTTGGAGAACACAGAAAACACACCAAGGTGCTGCTGCAAGCAAAGTTACAGAGGTTTCCCAGAGTGTTGCTTTTCTCGAGAAAAGAGCGCTTTACAGCGCTTTCTGGCTGCTAGAGACATGCAGAAAGAGCAAGTGTGGCAGAATGTGTTCCAAAGCAGCTGGAGCTACCACGGGCTCCGGACAGGCTTCTTTTCACTTGGAGAACACAGAAAACACACCAAGGTGCTGCTGCAAGCAAAGTTACAGAGGTTTCCCAGAGTGTTGCTTTTCTCGAGAAAAGAGCGCTTTACAGCGCTTTCTGGCTGCTAGAGACATGCAGAAAGAGCAAGTGTGGCAGAATGTGTTCCAAAGCAGCTGGAGCTACCACGGGCTCCGGACAGGCTTATTTTCACTTGGAGAACACAGAAAACACACCAAGGTGCTGCTGCAAGCAAAGTTACAGAGGTTTCCCAGAGTGTTGCTTTTCTCGAGAAAAGAGCGCTTTCCAGCGCTTTCTGGCTGCTAGAGACATGCAGAAAGAGCAAGTGTGGCAGAATGTGTTCCAAAGCAGCTGGAGCTACCACGGGCTCCGCACAGGCTTATTTTCACTTGGAGAACACAGAAAACACACCAAGGTGCTGCTGCAAGCAAAGTTACAGAGGTTTCCCAGAGTGTTGCTTTTCTCGAGAAAAGAGCGCTTTCCAGCGCTTTCTGGCTGCTAGAGACATGCAGAAAGAGCAAGTGTGGCAGAATGTGTTCCAAAGCAGCTGGAGCTACCACGGGCTCCGGACAGGCTTCTTTTCACTTGGAGAACACAGAAAACACACCAAGGTGCTGCTGCAAGCAAAGTTACAGAGGTTTCCCAGAGTGTTGCTTTTCTCGAGAAAAGAGCGCTTTCCAGCGCTTTCTGGCTGCTAGAGACATGCAGAAAGAGCAAGTGTGGCAGAATGTGTTCCAAAGCAGCTGGAGCTACCACGGGCTCCGCACAGGCTTATTTTCACTTGGAGAACACAGAAAACACACCAAGGTGCTGCTGCAAGCAAAGTTACAGAGGTTTCCCAGAGTGTTGCTTTTCTCGAGAAAAGAGCGCTTTACAGCGCTTTCTGGCTGCTAGAGACATGCAGAAAGAGCAAGTGTGGCAGAATGTGTTCCAAAGCAGCTGGAGCTACCACGGGCTCCGCACAGGCTTATTTTCACTTGGAGAACACAGAAAACACACCAAGGTGCTGCTGCAAGCAAAGTTACAGAGGTTTCCCAGAGTGTTGCTTTTCTCGAGAAAAGAGCGCTTTACAGCGCTTTCTGGCTGCTAGAGACATGCAGAAAGAGCAAGTGTGGCAGAATGTGTTCCAAAGCAGCTGGAGCTACCACGGGCTCCGCACAGGCTTATTTTCACTTGGAGAACACAGAAAACACACCAAGGTGCTGCTGCAAGCAAAGTTACAGAGGTTTCCCAGAGTGTTGCTTTTCTCGAGAAAAGAGCGCTTTCCAGCGCTTTCTGGCTGCTAGAGACATGCAGAAAGAGCAAGTGTGGCAGAATGTGTTCCAAAGCAGCTGGAGCTACCACGGGCTCCGCACAGGCTTATTTTCACTTGGAGAACACAGAAAACACACCAAGGTGCTGCTGCAAGCAAAGTTACAGAGGTTTCCCAGAGTGTTGCTTTTCTCGAGAAAAGAGCGCTTTACAGCGCTTTCTGGCTGCTAGAGACATGCAGAAAGAGCAAGTGTGGCAGAATGTGTTCCAAAGCAGCTGGAGCTACCACGGGCTCCGGACAGGCTTCTTTTCACTTGGAGAACACAGAAAACACACCAAGGTGCTGCTGCAAGCAAAGTTACAGAGGTTTCCCAGAGTGTTGCTTTTCTCGAGAAAAGAGCGCTTTACAGCGCTTTCTGGCTGCTAGAGACATGCAGAAAGAGCAAGTGTGGCAGAATGTGTTCCAAAGCAGCTGGAGCTACCACGGGCTCCGCACAGGCTTATTTTCACTTGGAGAACACAGAAAACACACCAAGGTGCTGCTGCAAGCAAAGTTACAGAGGTTTCCCAGAGTGTTGCTTTTCTCGAGAAAAGAGCGCTTTACAGCGCTTTCTGGCTGCTAGAGACATGCAGAAAGAGCAAGTGTGGCAGAATGTGTTCCAAAGCAGCTGGAGCTACCACGGGCTCCGCACAGGCTTCTTTTCACTTGGAGAACACAGAAAACACACCAAGGTGCTGCTGCAAGCAAAGTTACAGAGGTTTCCCAGAGTGTTGCTTTTCTCGAGAAAAGAGCGCTTTCCAGCGCTTTCTGGCTGCTAGAGACATGCAGAAAGAGCAAGTGTGGCAGAATGTGTTCCAAAGCAGCTGGAGCTACCACGGGCTCCGCACAGGCTTATTTTCACTTGGAGAACACAGAAAACACACCAAGGTGCTGCTGCAAGCAAAGTTACAGAGGTTTCCCAGAGTGTTGCTTTTCTCGAGAAAAGAGCGCTTTACAGCGCTTTCTGGCTGCTAGAGACATGCAGAAAGAGCAAGTGTGGCAGAATGTGTTCCAAAGCAGCTGGAGCTACCACGGGCTCCGCACAGGCTTATTTTCACTTGGAGAACACAGAAAACACACCAAGGTGCTGCTGCAAGCAAAGTTACAGAGGTTTCCCAGAGTGTTGCTTTTCTCGAGAAAAGAGCGCTTTACAGCGCTTTCTGGCTGCTAGAGACATGCAGAAAGAGCAAGTGTGGCAGAATGTGTTCCAAAGCAGCTGGAGCTACCACGGGCTCCGGACAGGCTTCTTTTCACTTGGAGAACACAGAAAACACACCAAGGTGCTGCTGCAAGCAAAGTTACAGAGGTTTCCCAGAGTGTTGCTTTTCTCGAGAAAAGAGCGCTTTACAGCGCTTTCTGGCTGCTAGAGACATGCAGAAAGAGCAAGTGTGGCAGAATGTGTTCCAAAGCAGCTGGAGCTACCACGGGCTCCGCACAGGCTTATTTTCACTTGGAGAACACAGAAAACACACCAAGGTGCTGCTGCAAGCAAAGTTACAGAGGTTTCCCAGAGTGTTGCTTTTCTCGAGAAAAGAGCGCTTTACAGCGCTTTCTGGCTGCTAGAGACATGCAGAAAGAGCAAGTGTGGCAGAATGTGTTCCAAAGCAGCTGGAGCTACCACGGGCTCCGCACAGGCTTATTTTCACTTGGAGAACACAGAAAACACACCAAGGTGCTGCTGCAAGCAAAGTTACAGAGGTTTCCCAGAGTGTTGCTTTTCTCGAGAAAAGAGCGCTTTACAGCGCTTTCTGGCTGCTAGAGACATGCAGAAAGAGCAAGTGTGGCAGAATGTGTTCCAAAGCAGCTGGAGCTACCACGGGCTCCGCACAGGCTTATTTTCACTTGGAGAACACAGAAAACACACCAAGGTGCTGCTGCAAGCAAAGTTACAGAGGTTTCCCAGAGTGTTGCTTTTCTCGAGAAAAGAGCGCTTTACAGCGCTTTCTGGCTGCTAGAGACATGCAGAAAGAGCAAGTGTGGCAGAATGTGTTCCAAAGCAGCTGGAGCTACCACGGGCTCCGCACAGGCTTATTTTCACTTGGAGAACACAGAAAACACACCAAGGTGCTGCTGCAAGCAAAGTTACAGAGGTTTCCCAGAGTGTTGCTTTTCTCGAGAAAAGAGCGCTTTACAGCGCTTTCTGGCTGCTAGAGACATGCAGAAAGAGCAAGTGTGGCAGAATGTGTTCCAAAGCAGCTGGAGCTACCACGGGCTCCGCACAGGCTTATTTTCACTTGGAGAACACAGAAAACACACCAAGGTGCTGCTGCAAGCAAAGTTACAGAGGTTTCCCAGAGTGTTGCTTTTCTCGAGAAAAGAGCGCTTTACAGCACTTTCTGGCTGCTAGAGACATGCAGAAAGAGCAAGTGTGGCAGAATGTGTTCCAAAGCAGCTGGAGCTACCACGGGCTCCGGACAGGCTTATTTTCACTTGGAGAACACAGAAAACACACCAAGGTGCTGCTGCAAGCAAAGTTACAGAGGTTTCCCAGAGTGTTGCTTTTCTCGAGAAAAGAGCGCTTTCCAGCGCTTTCTGGCTGCTAGAGACATGCAGAAAGAGCAAGTGTGGCAGAATGTGTTCCAAAGCAGCTGGAGCTACCACGGGCTCCGCACAGGCTTATTTTCACTTGGAGAACACAGAAAACACACCAAGGTGCTGCTGCAAGCAAAGTTACAGAGGTTTCCCAGAGTGTTGCTTTTCTCGAGAAAAGAGCGCTTTACAGCGCTTTCTGGCTGCTAGAGACATGCAGAAAGAGCAAGTGTGGCAGAATGTGTTCCAAAGCAGCTGGAGCTACCACGGGCTCCGGACAGGCTTATTTTCACTTGGAGAACACAGAAAACACACCAAGGTGCTGCTGCAAGCAAAGTTACAGAGGTTTCCCAGAGTGTTGCTTTTCTCGAGAAAAGAGCGCTTTACAGCACTTTCTGGCTGCTAGAGACATGCAGAAAGAGCAAGTGTGGCAGAATGTGTTCCAAAGCAGCTGGAGCTACCACGGGCTCCGGACAGGCTTATTTTCACTTGGAGAACACAGAAAACACACCAAGGTGCTGCTGCAAGCAAAGTTACAGAGGTTTCCCAGAGTGTTGCTTTTCTCGAGAAAAGAGCGCTTTACAGCGCTTTCTGGCTGCTAGAGACATGCAGAAAGAGCAAGTGTGGCAGAATGTGTTCCAAAGCAGCTGGAGCTACCACGGGCTCCGGACAGGCTTCTTTTCACTTGGAGAACACAGAAAACACACCAAGGTGCTGCTGCAAGCAAAGTTACAGAGGTTTCCCAGAGTGTTGCTTTTCTCGAGAAAAGAGCGCTTTCCAGCGCTTTCTGGCTGCTAGAGACATGCAGAAAGAGCAAGTGTGGCAGAATGTGTTCCAAAGCAGCTGGAGCTACCACGGGCTCCGGACAGGCTTATTTTCACTTGGAGAACACAGAAAACACACCAAGGTGCTGCTGCAAGCAAAGTTACAGAGGTTTCCCAGAGTGTTGCTTTTCTCGAGAAAAGAGCGCTTTCCAGCGCTTTCTGGCTGCTAGAGACATGCAGAAAGAGCAAGTGTGGCAGAATGTGTTCCAAAGCAGCTGGAGCTACCACGGGCTCCGCACAGGCTTATTTTCACTTGGAGAACACAGAAAACACACCAAGGTGCTGCTGCAAGCAAAGTTACAGAGGTTTCCCAGAGTGTTGCTTTTCTCGAGAAAAGAGCGCTTTACAGCGCTTTCTGGCTGCTAGAGACATGCAGAAAGAGCAAGTGTGGCAGAATGTGTTCCAAAGCAGCTGGAGCTACCACGGGCTCCGGACAGGCTTCTTTTCACTTGGAGAACACAGAAAACACACCAAGGTGCTGCTGCAAGCAAAGTTACAGAGGTTTCCCAGAGTGTTGCTTTTCTCGAGAAAAGAGCGCTTTACAGCGCTTTCTGGCTGCTAGAGACATGCAGAAAGAGCAAGTGTGGCAGAATGTGTTCCAAAGCAGCTGGAGCTACCACGGGCTCCGGACAGGCTTATTTTCACTTGGAGAACACAGAAAACACACCAAGGTGCTGCTGCAAGCAAAGTTACAGAGGTTTCCCAGAGTGTTGCTTTTCTCGAGAAAAGAGCGCTTTCCAGCGCTTTCTGGCTGCTAGAGACATGCAGAAAGAGCAAGTGTGGCAGAATGTGTTCCAAAGCAGCTGGAGCTACCACGGGCTCCGCACAGGCTTATTTTCACTTGGAGAACACAGAAAACACACCAAGGTGCTGCTGCAAGCAAAGTTACAGAGGTTTCCCAGAGTGTTGCTTTTCTCGAGAAAAGAGCGCTTTCCAGCGCTTTCTGGCTGCTAGAGACATGCAGAAAGAGCAAGTGTGGCAGAATGTGTTCCAAAGCAGCTGGAGCTACCACGGGCTCCGGACAGGCTTCTTTTCACTTGGAGAACACAGAAAACACACCAAGGTGCTGCTGCAAGCAAAGTTACAGAGGTTTCCCAGAGTGTTGCTTTTCTCGAGAAAAGAGCGCTTTACAGCGCTTTCTGGCTGCTAGAGACATGCAGAAAGAGCAAGTGTGGCAGAATGTGTTCCAAAGCAGCTGGAGCTACCACCGGCTCCGCACAGGCTTATTTTCACTTGGAGAACACAGAAAACACACCAAGGTGCTGCTGCAAGCAAAGTTACAGAGGTTTCCCAGAGTGTTGCTTTTCTCGAGAAAAGAGCGCTTTACAGCGCTTTCTGGCTGCTAGAGACATGCAGAAAGAGCAAGTGTGGCAGAATGTGTTCCAAAGCAGCTGGAGCTACCACGGGCTCCGGACAGGCTTCTTTTCACTTGGAGAACACAGAAAACACACCAAGGTGCTGCTGCAAGCAAAGTTACAGAGGTTTCCCAGAGTGTTGCTTTTCTCGAGAAAAGAGCGCTTTCCAGCGCTTTCTGGCTGCTAGAGACATGCAGAAAGAGCAAGTGTGGCAGAATGTGTTCCAAAGCAGCTGGAGCTACCACGGGCTCCGGACAGGCTTATTTTCACTTGGAGAACACAGAAAACACACCAAGGTGCTGCTGCAAGCAAAGTTACAGAGGTTTCCCAGAGTGTTGCTTTTCTCGAGAAAAGAGCGCTTTACAGCGCTTTCTGGCTGCTAGAGACATGCAGAAAGAGCAAGTGTGGCAGAATGTGTTCCAAAGCAGCTGGAGCTACCACGGGCTCCTGACAGGCTTCTTTTCACTTGGAGAACACAGAAAACACACCAAGGTGCTGCTGCAAGCAAAGTTACAGAGGTTTCCCAGAGTGTTGCTTTTCTCGAGAAAAGAGCGCTTTACAGCACTTTCTGGCTGCTAGAGACATGCAGAAAGAGCAAGTGTGGCAGAATGTGTTCCAAAGCAGCTGGAGCTACCACGGGCTCCGCACAGGCTTATTTTCACTTGGAGAACACAGAAAACACACCAAGGTGCTGCTGCAAGCAAAGTTACAGAGGTTTCCCAGAGTGTTGCTTTTCTCGAGAAAAGAGCGCTTTCCAGCGCTTTCTGGCTGCTAGAGACATGCAGAAAGAGCAAGTGTGGCAGAATGTGTTCCAAAGCAGCTGGAGCTACCACGGGCTCCGCACAGGCTTATTTTCACTTGGAGAACACAGAAAACACACCAAGGTGCTGCTGCAAGCAAAGTTACAGAGGTTTCCCAGAGTGTTGCTTTTCTCGAGAAAAGAGCGCTTTACAGCGCTTTCTGGCTGCTAGAGACATGCAGAAAGAGCAAGTGTGGCAGAATGTGTTCCAAAGCAGCTGGAGCTACCACGGGCTCCGCACAGGCTTATTTTCACTTGGAGAACACAGAAAACACACCAAGGTGCTGCTGCAAGCAAAGTTACAGAGGTTTCCCAGAGTGTTGCTTTTCTCGAGAAAAGAGCGCTTTACAGCGCTTTCTGGCTGCTAGAGACATGCAGAAAGAGCAAGTGTGGCAGAATGTGTTCCAAAGCAGCTGGAGCTACCACGGGCTCCGGACAGGCTTATTTTCACTTGGAGAACACAGAAAACACACCAAGGTGCTTCTGCAAGCAAAGTTACAGAGGTTTCCCAGAGTGTTGCTTTTCTCGAGAAAAGAGCGCTTTACAGCGCTTTCTGGCTGCTAGAGACATGCAGAAAGAGCAAGTGTGGCAGAATGTGTTCCAAAGCAGCTGGAGCTACCACGGGCTCCGGACAGGCTTATTTTCACTTGGAGAACACAGAAAACACACCAAGGTGCTGCTGCAAGCAAAGTTACAGAGGTTTCCCAGAGTGTTGCTTTTCTCGAGAAAAGAGCGCTTTACAGCGCTTTCTGGCTGCTAGAGACATGCAGAAAGAGCAAGTGTGGCAGAATGTGTTCCAAAGCAGCTGGAGCTACCACGGGCTCCGCACAGGCTTATTTTCACTTGGAGAACACAGAAAACACACCAAGGTGCTGCTGCAAGCAAAGTTACAGAGGTTTCCCAGAGTGTTGCTTTTCTCGAGAAAAGAGCGCTTTACAGCGCTTTCTGGCTGCTAGAGACATGCAGAAAGAGCAAGTGTGGCAGAATGTGTTCCAAAGCAGCTGGGGCTACCACGGGCTCCACACAGGCTTATTTTCACTTGGAGAACACAGAAAACACACCAAGGTGCTGCTGCAAGCAAAGTTACAGAGGTTTCCCAGAGTGTTGCTTTTCTCGAGAAAAGAGCGCTTTACAGCTCTTTCTGGCTGCTAGAGACATGCAGAAAGAGCAAGTGTGGCAGAATGTGTTCCAAAGCAGCTGGAGCTACCACGGGCTCCGGACAGGCTTCTTTTCACTTGGAGAACACAGAAAACACACCAAGGTGCTGCTGCAAGCAAAGTTACAGAGGTTTCCCAGAGTGTTGCTTTTCTCGAGAAAAGAGCGCTTTACAGCGCTTTCTGGCTGCTAGAGACATGCAGAAAGAGCAAGTGTGGCAGAATGTGTTCCAAAGCAGCTGGAGCTACCACGGGCTCCGCACAGGCTTATTTTCACTTGGAGAACACAGAAAACACACCAAGGTGCTGCTGCAAGCAAAGTTACAGAGGTTTCCCAGAGTGTTGCTTTTCTCGAGAAAAGAGCGTTTTCCAGCGCTTTCTGGCTGCTAGAGACATGCAGAAAGAGCAAGTGTGGCAGAATGTGTTCCAAAGCAGCTGGAGCTACCACGGGCTCCGCACAGGCTTATTTTCACTTGGAGAACACAGAAAACACACCAAGGTGCTGCTGCAAGCAAAGTTACAGAGGTTTCCCAGAGTGTTGCTTTTCTCGAGAAAAGAGCGCTTTCCAGCGCTTTCTGGCTGCTAGAGACATGCAGAAAGAGCAAGTGTGGCAGAATGTGTTCCAAAGCAGCTGGAGCTACCACGGGCTCCGGACAGGCTTATTTTCACTTGGAGAACACAGAAAACACACCAAGGTGCTGCTGCAAGCAAAGTTACAGAGGTTTCCCAGAGTGTTGCTTTTCTCGAGAAAAGAGCGCTTTCCAGCGCTTTCTGGCTGCTAGAGACATGCAGAAAGAGCAAGTGTGGCAGAATGTGTTCCAAAGCAGCTGGAGCTACCACGGGCTCCGGACAGGCTTATTTTCACTTGGAGAACACAGAAAACACACCAAGGTGCTGCTGCAAGCAAAGTTACAGAGGTTTCCCAGAGTGTTGCTTTTCTCGAGAAAAGAGCGCTTTACAGCGCTTTCTGGCTGCTAGAGACATGCAGAAAGAGCAAGTGTGGCAGAATGTGTTCCAAAGCAGCTGGAGCTACCACGGGCTCCGGACAGGCTTATTTTCACTTGGAGAACACAGAAAACACACCAAGGTGCTGCTGCAAGCAAAGTTACAGAGGTTTCCCAGAGTGTTGCTTTTCTCGAGAAAAGAGCGCTTTACAGCGCTTTCTGGCTGCTAGAGACATGCAGAAAGAGCAAGTGTGGCAGAATGTGTTCCAAAGCAGCTGGAGCTACCACGGGCTCCGGACAGGCTTATTTTCACTTGGAGAACACAGAAAACACACCAAGGTGCTGCTGCAAGCAAAGTTACAGAGGTTTCCCAGAGTGTTGCTTTTCTCGAGAAAAGAGCGCTTTCCAGCGCTTTCTGGCTGCTAGAGACATGCAGAAAGAGCAAGTGTGGCAGAATGTGTTCCAAAGCAGCTGGAGCTACCACGGGCTCCGCACAGGCTTATTTTCACTTGGAGAACACAGAAAACACACCAAGGTGCTGCTGCAAGCAAAGTTACAGAGGTTTCCCAGAGTGTTGCTTTTCTCGAGAAAAGAGCGCTTTACAGCGCTTTCTGGCTGCTAGAGACATGCAGAAAGAGCAAGTGTGGCAGAATGTGTTCCAAAGCAGCTGGAGCTACCACGGGCTCCGCACAGGCTTATTTTCACTTGGAGAACACAGAAAACACACCAAGGTGCTGCTGCAAGCAAAGTTACAGAGGTTTCCCAGAGTGTTGCTTTTCTCGAGAAAAGAGCGCTTTACAGCGCTTTCTGGCTGCTAGAGACATGCAGAAAGAGCAAGTGTGGCAGAATGTGTTCCAAAGCAGCTGGAGCTACCACGGGCTCCGGACAGGCTTATTTTCACTTGGAGAACACAGAAAACACACCAAGGTGCTGCTGCAAGCAAAGTTACAGAGGTTTCCCAGAGTGTTGCTTTTCTCGAGAAAAGAGCGCTTTACAGCGCTTTCTGGCTGCTAGAGACATGCAGAAAGAGCAAGTGTGGCAGAATGTGTTCCAAAGCAGCTGGAGCTACCACGGGCTCCGGACAGGCTTATTTTTACTAGGAGAACACAGAAAACACACCAAGGTGCTGCTGCAAGCAAAGTTACACAAGTCCCCCTGAGTGTTGCTTTTCTCGAGAAAAGAGCGCTTTACAGCGCTTTCTGGCTGCTAGAGACATGCAGAAAGAGCAAGTGTGGCAGAATGTGTTCCAAAGCAGCTGGAGCTACCACGGGCTCCGGACAGGCTTATTTTCACTTGGAGAACACAGAAAACACACCAAGGTGCTGCTGCAAGCAAAGTTACAGAGGTTTCCCAGAGTGTTGCTTTTCTCGAGAAAAGAGCGCTTTCCAGCGCTTTCTGGCTGCTAGAGACATGCAGAAAGAGCAAGTGTGGCAGAATGTGTTCCAAAGCAGCTGGAGCTACCACGGGCTCCGGACAGGCTTATTTTCACTTGGAGAACACAGAAAACACACCAAGGTGCTGCTGCAAGCAAAGTTACAGAGGTTTCCCAGAGTGTTGCTTTTCTCGAGAAAAGAGCGCTTTACAGCGCTTTCTGGCTGCTAGAGACATGCAGAAAGAGCAAGTGTGGCAGAATGTGTTCCAAAGCAGCTGGAGCTACCACGGGCTCCGCACAGGCTTATTTTCACTTGGAGAACACAGAAAACACACCAAGGTGCTGCTGCAAGCAAAGTTACAGAGGTTTCCCAGAGTGTTGCTTTTCTCGAGAAAAGAGCGCTTTACAGCGCTTTCTGGCTGCTAGAGACATGCAGAAAGAGCAAGTGTGGCAGAATGTGTTCCAAAGCAGCTGGAGCTACCACGGGCTCCGCACAGGCTTATTTTCACTTGGAGAACACAGAAAACACACCAAGGTGCTGCTGCAAGCAAAGTTACAGAGGTTTCCCAGAGTGTTGCTTTTCTCGAGAAAAGAGCGCTTTCCAGCGCTTTCTGGCTGCTAGAGACATGCAGAAAGAGCAAGTGTGGCAGAATGTGTTCCAAAGCAGCTGGAGCTACCACGGGCTCCGCACAGGCTTATTTTCACTTGGAGAACACAGAAAACACACCAAGGTGCTGCTGCAAGCAAAGTTACAGAGGTTTCCCAGAGTGTTGCTTTTCTCGAGAAAAGAGCGCTTTACAGCACTTTCTGGCTGCTAGAGACATGCAGAAAGAGCAAGTGTGGCAGAATGTGTTCCAAAGCAGCTGGAGCTACCACGGGCTCCGGACAGGCTTATTTTCACTTGGAGAACACAGAAAACACACCAAGGTGCTGCTGCAAGCAAAGTTACAGAGGTTTCCCAGAGTGTTGCTTTTCTCGAGAAAAGAGCGCTTTACAGCGCTTTCTGGCTGCTAGAGACATGCAGAAAGAGCAAGTGTGGCAGAATGTGTTCCAAAGCAGCTGGAGCTACCACGGGCTCCGGACAGGCTTATTTTCACTTGGAGAACACAGAAAACACACCAAGGTGCTGCTGCAAGCAAAGTTACAGAGGTTTCCCAGAGTGTTGCTTTTCTCGAGAAAAGAGCGCTTTACAGCGCTTTCTGGCTGCTAGAGACATGCAGAAAGAGCAAGTGTGGCAGAATGTGTTCCAAAGCAGCTGGAGCTACCACGGGCTCCGGACAGGCTTCTTTTCACTTGGAGAACACAGAAAACACACCAAGGTGCTGCTGCAAGCAAAGTTACAGAGGTTTCCCAGAGTGTTGCTTTTCTCGAGAAAAGAGCGCTTTCCAGCGCTTTCTGGCTGCTAGAGACATGCAGAAAGAGCAAGTGTGGCAGAATGTGTTCCAAAGCAGCTGGAGCTACCACGGGCTCCGGACAGGCTTATTTTCACTTGGAGAACACAGAAAACACACCAAGGTGCTGCTGCAAGCAAAGTTACAGAGGTTTCCCAGAGTGTTGCTTTTCTCGAGAAAAGAGCGCTTTACAGCACTTTCTGGCTGCTAGAGACATGCAGAAAGAGCAAGTGTGGCAGAATGTGTTCCAAAGCAGCTGGAGCTACCACGGGCTCCGGACAGGCTTCTTTTCACTTGGAGAACACAGAAAACACACCAAGGTGCTGCTGCAAGCAAAGTTACAGAGGTTTCCCAGAGTGTTGCTTTTCTCGAGAAAAGAGCGCTTTACAGCACTTTCTGGCTGCTAGAGACATGCAGAAAAAGCAAGTGTGGCAGAATGTGTTCCAAAGCAGCTGGAGCTACCACGGGCTCCGGACAGGCTTATTTTCACTTGGAGAACACAGAAAACACACCAAGGTGCTGCTGCAAGCAAAGTTACAGAGGTTTCCCAGAGTGTTGCTTTTCTCGAGAAAAGAGCGCTTTCCAGCGCTTTCTGGCTGCTAGAGACATGCAGAAAGAGCAAGTGTGGCAGAATGTGTTCCAAAGCAGCTGGAGCTACCACGGGCTCCGGACAGGCTTCTTTTCACTTGGAGAACACAGAAAACACACCAAGGTGCTGCTGCAAGCAAAGTTACAGAGGTTTCCCAGAGTGTTGCTTTTCTCGAGAAAAGAGCGCTTTCCAGCGCTTTCTGGCTGCTAGAGACATGCAGAAAGAGCAAGTGTGGCAGAATGTGTTCCAAAGCAGCTGGAGCTACCACGGGCTCCGCACAGGCTTATTTTCACTTGGAGAACACAGAAAACACACCAAGGTGCTGCTGCAAGCAAAGTTACAGAGGTTTCCCAGAGTGTTGCTTTTCTCGAGAAAAGAGCGCTTTACAGCGCTTTCTGGCTGCTAGAGACATGCAGAAAGAGCAAGTGTGGCAGAATGTGTTCCAAAGCAGCTGGAGCTACCACGGGCTCCGGACAGGCTTATTTTCACTTGGAGAACACAGAAAACACACCAAGGTGCTGCTGCAAGCAAAGTTACAGAGGTTTCCCAGAGTGTTGCTTTTCTCGAGAAAAGAGCGCTTTACAGCGCTTTCTGGCTGCTAGAGACATGCAGAAAGAGCAAGTGTGGCAGAATGTGTTCCAAAGCAGCTGGAGCTACCACGGGCTCCGGACAGGCTTATTTTCACTTGGAGAACACAGAAAACACACCAAGGTGCTGCTGCAAGCAAAGTTACAGAGGTTTCCCAGAGTGTTGCTTTTCTCGAGAAAAGAGCGCTTTACAGCGCTTTCTGGCTGCTAGAGACATGCAGAAAGAGCAAGTGTGGCAGAATGTGTTCCAAAGCAGCTGGAGCTACCACGGGCTCCGGACAGGCTTATTTTCACTTGGAGAACACAGAAAACACACCAAGGTGCTGCTGCAAGCAAAGTTACAGAGGTTTCCCAGAGTGTTGCTTTTCTCGAGAAAAGAGCGCTTTCCAGCGCTTTCTGGCTGCTAGAGACATGCAGAAAGAGCAAGTGTGGCAGAATGTGTTCCAAAGCAGCTGGAGCTACCACGGGCTCCGCACAGGCTTATTTTCACTTGGAGAACACAGAAAACACACCAAGGTGCTGCTGCAAGCAAAGTTACAGAGGTTTCCCAGAGTGTTGCTTTTCTCGAGAAAAGAGCGCTTTACAGCGCTTTCTGGCTGCTAGAGACATGCAGAAAGAGCAAGTGTGGCAGAATGTGTTCCAAAGCAGCTGGAGCTACCACGGGCTCCGGACAGGCTTCTTTTCACTTGGAGAACACAGAAAACACACCAAGGTGCTGCTGCAAGCAAAGTTACAGAGGTTTCCCAGAGTGTTGCTTTTCTCGAGAAAAGAGCGCTTTACAGCGCTTTCTGGCTGCTAGAGACATGCAGAAAGAGCAAGTGTGGCAGAATGTGTTCCAAAGCAGCTGGAGCTACCACGGGCTCCGCACAGGCTTCTTTTCACTTGGAGAACACAGAAAACACACCAAGGTGCTGCTGCAAGCAAAGTTACAGAGGTTTCCCAGAGTGTTGCTTTTCTCGAGAAAAGAGCGCTTTACAGCGCTTTCTGGCTGCTAGAGACATGCAGAAAGAGCAAGTGTGGCAGAATGTGTTCCAAAGCAGCTGGAGCTACCACGGGCTCCGGACAGGCTTATTTTCACTTGGAGAACACAGAAAACACACCAAGGTGCTGCTGCAAGCAAAGTTACAGAGGTTTCCCAGAGTGTTGCTTTTCTCGAGAAAAGAGCGCTTTACAGCGCTTTCTGGCTGCTAGAGACATGCAGAAAGAGCAAGTGTGGCAGAATGTGTTCCAAAGCAGCTGGAGCTACCACGGGCTCCGGACAGGCTTCTTTTCACTTGGAGAACACAGAAAACACACCAAGGTGCTGCTGCAAGCAAAGTTACAGAGGTTTCCCAGAGTGTTGCTTTTCTCGAGAAAAGAGCGCTTTCCAGCGCTTTCTGGCTGCTAGAGACATGCAGAAAGAGCAAGTGTGGCAGAATGTGTTCCAAAGCAGCTGGAGCTACCACGGGCTCCGGACAGGCTTCTTTTCACTTGGAGAACACAGAAAACACACCAAGGTGCTGCTGCAAGCAAAGTTACAGAGGTTTCCCAGAGTGTTGCTTTTCTCGAGAAAAGAGCGCTTTCCAGCGCTTTCTGGCTGCTAGAGACATGCAGAAAGAGCAAGTGTGGCAGAATGTGTTCCAAAGCAGCTGGAGCTACCACGGGCTCCGCACAGGCTTATTTTCACTTGGAGAACACAGAAAACACACCAAGGTGCTGCTGCAAGCAAAGTTACAGAGGTTTCCCAGAGTGTTGCTTTTCTCGAGAAAAGAGCGCTTTACAGCGCTTTCTGGCTGCTAGAGACATGCAGAAAGAGCAAGTGTGGCAGAATGTGTTCCAAAGCAGCTGGAGCTACCACGGGCTCCGGACAGGCTTATTTTCACTTGGAGAACACAGAAAACACACCAAGGTGCTGCTGCAAGCAAAGTTACAGAGGTTTCCCAGAGTGTTGCTTTTCTCGAGAAAAGAGCGCTTTCCAGCGCTTTCTGGCTGCTAGAGACATGCAGAAAGAGCAAGTGTGGCAGAATGTGTTCCAAAGCAGCTGGAGCTACCACGGGCTCCGCACAGGCTTATTTTCACTTGGAGAACACAGAAAACACACCAAGGTGCTGCTGCAAGCAAAGTTACAGAGGTTTCCCAGAGTGTTGCTTTTCTCGAGAAAAGAGCGCTTTCCAGCGCTTTCTGGCTGCTAGAGACATGCAGAAAGAGCAAGTGTGGCAGAATGTGTTCCAAAGCAGCTGGAGCTACCACGGGCTCCGGACAGGCTTATTTTCACTTGGAGAACACAGAAAACACACCAAGGTGCTGCTGCAAGCAAAGTTACAGAGGTTTCCCAGAGTGTTGCTTTTCTCGAGAAAAGAGCGCTTTCCAGCGCTTTCTGGCTGCTAGAGACATGCAGAAAGAGCAAGTGTGGCAGAATGGGTTCCAAAGCAGCTGGAGCTACCACGGGCTCCGGACAGGCTTATTTTCACTTGGAGAACACAGAAAACACACCAAGGTGCTGCTGCAAGCAAAGTTACAGAGGTTTCCCAGAGTGTTGCTTTTCTCGAGAAAAGAGCGCTTTCCAGCGCTTTCTGGCTGCTAGAGACATGCAGAAAGAGCAAGTGTGGCAGAATGTGTTCCAAAGCAGCTGGAGCTACCACGGGCTCCGGACAGGCTTATTTTCACTTGGAGAACACAGAAAACACACCAAGGTGCTGCTGCAAGCAAAGTTACAGAGGTTTCCCAGAGTGTTGCTTTTCTCGAGAAAAGAGCGCTTTCCAGCGCTTTCTGGCTGCTAGAGACATGCAGAAAGAGCAAGTGTGGCAGAATGTGTTCCAAAGCAGCTGGAGCTACCACGGGCTCCGCACAGGCTTATTTTCACTTGGAGAACACAGAAAACACACCAAGGTGCTGCTGCAAGCAAAGTTACAGAGGTTTCCCAGAGTGTTGCTTTTCTCGAGAAAAGAGCGCTTTCCAGCGCTTTCTGGCTGCTAGAGACATGCAGAAAGAGCAAGTGTGGCAGAATGTGTTCCAAAGCAGCTGGAGCTACCACGGGCTCCGGACAGGCTTATTTTCACTTGGAGAACACAGAAAACACACCAAGGTGCTGCTGCAAGCAAAGTTACAGAGGTTTCCCAGAGTGTTGCTTTTCTCGAGAAAAGAGCGCTTTACAGCGCTTTCTGGCTGCTAGAGACATGCAGAAAGAGCAAGTGTGGCAGAATGTGTTCCAAAGCAGCTGGAGCTACCACGGGCTCCGCACAGGCTTATTTTCACTTGGAGAACACAGAAAACACACCAAGGTGCTGCTGCAAGCAAAGTTACAGAGGTTTCCCAGAGTGTTGCTTTTCTCGAGAAAAGAGCGCTTTCCAGCGCTTTCTGGCTGCTAGAGACATGCAGAAAGAGCAAGTGTGGCAGAATGTGTTCCAAAGCAGCTGGAGCTACCACGGGCTCCGGACAGGCTTCTTTTCACTTGGAGAACACAGAAAACACACCAAGGTGCTGCTGCAAGCAAAGTTACAGAGGTTTCCCAGAGTGTTGCTTTTCTCGAGAAAAGAGCGCTTTACAGCGCTTTCTGGCTGCTAGAGACATGCAGAAAGAGCAAGTGTGGCAGAATGTGTTCCAAAGCAGCTGGAGCTACCACGGGCTCCGGACAGGCTTATTTTCACTTGGAGAACACAGAAAACACACCAAGGTGCTGCTGCAAGCAAAGTTACAGAGGTTTCCCAGAGTGTTGCTTTTCTCGAGAAAAGAGCGCTTTACAGCGCTTTCTGGCTGCTAGAGACATGCAGAAAGAGCAAGTGTGGCAGAATGTGTTCCAAAGCAGCTGGAGCTACCACGGGCTCCGGACAGGCTTATTTTCACTTGGAGAACACAGAAAACACACCAAGGTGCTGCTGCAAGCAAAGTTACAGAGGTTTCCCAGAGTGTTGCTTTTCTCGAGAAAAGAGCGCTTTCCAGCGCTTTCTGGCTGCTAGAGACATGCAGAAAGAGCAAGTGTGGCAGAATGTGTTCCAAAGCAGCTGGAGCTACCACGGGCTCCGGACAGGCTTATTTTCACTTGGAGAACACAGAAAACACACCAAGGTGCTGCTGCAAGCAAAGTTACAGAGGTTTCCCAGAGTGTTGCTTTTCTCGAGAAAAGAGCGCTTTCCAGCGCTTTCTGGCTGCTAGAGACATGCAGAAAGAGCAAGTGTGGCAGAATGTGTTCCAAAGCAGCTGGAGCTACCACGGGCTCCGCACAGGCTTCTTTTCACTTGGAGAACACAGAAAACACACCAAGGTGCTGCTGCAAGCAAAGTTACAGAGGTTTCCCAGAGTGTTGCTTTTCTCGAGAAAAGAGCGCTTTCCAGCGCTTTCTGGCTGCTAGAGACATGCAGAAAGAGCAAGTGTGGCAGAATGTGTTCCAAAGCAGCTGGAGCTACCACGGGCTCCGGACAGGCTTATTTTCACTTGGAGAACACAGAAAACACACCAAGGTGCTGCTGCAAGCAAAGTTACAGAGGTTTCCCAGAGTGTTGCTTTTCTCGAGAAAAGAGCGCTTTACAGCGCTTTCTGGCTGCTAGAGACATGCAGAAAGAGCAAGTGTGGCAGAATGTGTTCCAAAGCAGCTGGAGCTACCACGGGCTCCGCACAGGCTTATTTTCACTTGGAGAACACAGAAAACACACCAAGGTGCTGCTGCAAGCAAAGTTACAGAGGTTTCCCAGAGTGTTGCTTTTCTCGAGAAAAGAGTGCTTTACAGCAGCGCTTTCTGGCTGCTAGAGACATGCAGAAAGAGCAAGTGTGGCAGAATGTGTTCCAAAGCAGCTGGAGCTACCACGGGCTCCGGACAGGCTTATTTTCACTTGGAGAACACAGAAAACACACCAAGGTGCTGCTGCAAGCAAAGTTACAGAGGTTTCCCAGAGTGTTGCTTTTCTCGAGAAAAGAGCGCTTTACAGCGCTTTCTGGCTGCTAGAGACATGCAGAAAGAGCAAGTGTGGCAGAATGTGTTCCAAAGCAGCTGGAGCTACCACGGGCTCCGGACAGGCTTCTTTTCACTTGGAGAACACAGAAAACACACCAAGGTGCTGCTGCAAGCAAAGTTACAGAGGTTTCCCAGAGTGTTGCTTTTCTCGAGAAAAGAGCGCTTTACAGCGCTTTCTGGCTGCTAGAGACATGCAGAAAGAGCAAGTGTGGCAGAATGTGTTCCAAAGCAGCTGGAGCTACCACGGGCTCCGCACAGGCTTATTTTCACTTGGAGAACACAGAAAACACACCAAGGTGCTGCTGCAAGCAAAGTTACAGAGGTTTCCCAGAGTGTTGCTTTTCTCGAGAAAAGAGCGCTTTACAGCGCTTTCTGGCTGCTAGAGACATGCAGAAAGAGCAAGTGTGGCAGAATGTGTTCCAAAGCAGCTGGAGCTACCACGGGCTCCGGACAGGCTTATTTTCACTTGGAGAACACAGAAAACACACCAAGGTGCTGCTGCAAGCAAAGTTACAGAGGTTTCCCAGAGTGTTGCTTTTCTCGAGAAAAGAGCGCTTTACAGCGCTTTCTGGCTGCTAGAGACATGCAGAAAGAGCAAGTGTGGCAGAATGTGTTCCAAAGCAGCTGGAGCTACCACGGGCTCCGGACAGGCTTATTTTCACTTGGAGAACACAGAAAACACACCAAGGTGCTGCTGCAAGCAAAGTTACAGAGGTTTCCCAGAGTGTTGCTTTTCTCGAGAAAAGAGCGCTTTCCAGCGCTTTCTGGCTGCTAGAGACATGCAGAAAGAGCAAGTGTGGCAGAATGGGTTCCAAAGCAGCTGGAGCTACCACGGGCTCCGGACAGGCTTATTTTCACTTGGAGAACACAGAAAACACACCAAGGTGCTGCTGCAAGCAAAGTTACAGAGGTTTCCCAGAGTGTTGCTTTTCTCGAGAAAAGAGCGCTTTACAGCGCTTTCTGGCTGCTAGAGACATGCAGAAAGAGCAAGTGTGGCAGAATGTGTTCCAAAGCAGCTGGAGCTACCACGGGCTCCGGACAGGCTTATTTTCACTTGGAGAACACAGAAAACACACCAAGGTGCTGCTGCAAGCAAAGTTACAGAGGTTTCCCAGAGTGTTGCTTTTCTCGAGAAAAGAGCGCTTTCCAGCGCTTTCTGGCTGCTAGAGACATGCAGAAAGAGCAAGTGTGGCAGAATGTGTTCCAAAGCAGCTGGAGCTACCACGGGCTCCGCACAGGCTTATTTTCACTTGGAGAACACAGAAAACACACCAAGGTGCTGCTGCAAGCAAAGTTACAGAGGTTTCCCAGAGTGTTGCTTTTCTCGAGAAAAGAGCGCTTTCCAGCGCTTTCTGGCTGCTAGAGACATGCAGAAAGAGCAAGTGTGGCAGAATGTGTTCCAAAGCAGCTGGAGCTACCACGGGCTCCGGACAGGCTTCTTTTCACTTGGAGAACACAGAAAACACACCAAGGTGCTGCTGCAAGCAAAGTTACAGAGGTTTCCCAGAGTGTTGCTTTTCTCGAGAAAAGAGCGCTTTACAGCGCTTTCTGGCTGCTAGAGACATGCAGAAAGAGCAAGTGTGGCAGAATGTGTTCCAAAGCAGCTGGAGCTACCACGGGCTCCGCACAGGCTTATTTTCACTTGGAGAACACAGAAAACACACCAAGGTGCTGCTGCAAGCAAAGTTACAGAGGTTTCCCAGAGTGTTGCTTTTCTCGAGAAAAGAGCGCTTTCCAGCGCTTTCTGGCTGCTAGAGACATGCAGAAAGAGCAAGTGTGGCAGAATGTGTTCCAAAGCAGCTGGAGCTACCACGGGCTCCGGACAGGCTTCTTTTCACTTGGAGAACACAGAAAACACACCAAGGTGCTGCTGCAAGCAAAGTTACAGAGGTTTCCCAGAGTGTTGCTTTTCTCGAGAAAAGAGCGCTTTACAGCGCTTTCTGGCTGCTAGAGACATGCAGAAAGAGCAAGTGTGGCAGAATGTGTTCCAAAGCAGCTGGAGCTACCACGGGCTCCGGACAGGCTTATTTTCACTTGGAGAACACAGAAAACACACCAAGGTGCTGCTGCAAGCAAAGTTACAGAGGTTTCCCAGAGTGTTGCTTTTCTCGAGAAAAGAGCGCTTTACAGCGCTTTCTGGCTGCTAGAGACATGCAGAAAGAGCAAGTGTGGCAGAATGTGTTCCAAAGCAGCTGGAGCTACCACGGGCTCCGGACAGGCTTCTTTTCACTTGGAGAACACAGAAAACACACCAAGGTGCTGCTGCAAGCAAAGTTACAGAGGTTTCCCAGAGTGTTGCTTTTCTCGAGAAAAGAGCGCTTTCCAGCGCTTTCTGGCTGCTAGAGACATGCAGAAAGAGCAAGTGTGGCAGAATGTGTTCCAAAGCAGCTGGAGCTACCACGGGCTCCGGACAGGCTTATTTTCACTTGGAGAACACAGAAAACACACCAAGGTGCTGCTGCAAGCAAAGTTACAGAGGTTTCCCAGAGTGTTGCTTTTCTCGAGAAAAGAGCGCTTTCCAGCGCTTTCTGGCTGCTAGAGACATGCAGAAAGAGCAAGTGTGGCAGAATGTGTTCCAAAGCAGCTGGAGCTACCACGGGCTCCGGACAGGCTTCTTTTCACTTGGAGAACACAGAAAACACACCAAGGTGCTGCTGCAAGCAAAGTTACAGAGGTTTCCCAGAGTGTTGCTTTTCTCGAGAAAAGAGCGCTTTACAGCGCTTTCTGGCTGCTAGAGACATGCAGAAAGAGCAAGTGTGGCAGAATGTGTTCCAAAGCAGCTGGAGCTACCACGGGCTCCGGACAGGCTTATTTTCACTTGGAGAACACAGAAAACACACCAAGGTGCTGCTGCAAGCAAAGTTACAGAGGTTTCCCAGAGTGTTGCTTTTCTCGAGAAAAGAGCGCTTTCCAGCGCTTTCTGGCTGCTAGAGACATGCAGAAAGAGCAAGTGTGGCAGAATGTGTTCCAAAGCAGCTGGAGCTACCACGGGCTCCGGACAGGCTTCTTTTCACTTGGAGAACACAGAAAACACACCAAGGTGCTGCTGCAAGCAAAGTTACAGAGGTTTCCCAGAGTGTTGCTTTTCTCGAGAAAAGAGCGCTTTACAGCGCTTTCTGGCTGCTAGAGACATGCAGAAAGAGCAAGTGTGGCAGAATGTGTTCCAAAGCAGCTGGAGCTACCACGGGCTCCGGACAGGCTTATTTTCACTTGGAGAACACAGAAAACACACCAAGGTGCTGCTGCAAGCAAAGTTACAGAGGTTTCCCAGAGTGTTGCTTTTCTCGAGAAAAGAGCGCTTTACAGCGCTTTCTGGCTGCTAGAGACATGCAGAAAGAGCAAGTGTGGCAGAATGTGTTCCAAAGCAGCTGGAGCTACCACGGGCTCCGGACAGGCTTATTTTCACTTGGAGAACACAGAAAACACACCAAGGTGCTGCTGCAAGCAAAGTTACAGAGGTTTCCCAGAGTGTTGCTTTTCTCGAGAAAAGAGCGCTTTCCAGCGCTTTCTGGCTGCTAGAGACATGCAGAAAGAGCAAGTGTGGCAGAATGTGTTCCAAAGCAGCTGGAGCTACCACGGGCTCCGGACAGGCTTCTTTTCACTTGGAGAACACAGAAAACACACCAAGGTGCTGCTGCAAGCAAAGTTACAGAGGTTTCCCAGAGTGTTGCTTTTCTCGAGAAAAGAGCGCTTTCCAGCGCTTTCTGGCTGCTAGAGACATGCAGAAAGAGCAAGTGTGGCAGAATGTGTTCCAAAGCAGCTGGAGCTACCACGGGCTCCGGACAGGCTTCTTTTCACTTGGAGAACACAGAAAACACACCAAGGTGCTGCTGCAAGCAAAGTTACAGAGGTTTCCCAGAGTGTTGCTTTTCTCGAGAAAAGAGCGCTTTACAGCGCTTTCTGGCTGCTAGAGACATGCAGAAAGAGCAAGTGTGGCAGAATGTGTTCCAAAGCAGCTGGAGCTACCACGGGCTCCGGACAGGCTTATTTTCACTTGGAGAACACAGAAAACACACCAAGGTGCTGCTGCAAGCAAAGTTACAGAGGTTTCCCAGAGTGTTGCTTTTCTCGAGAAAAGAGCGCTTTACAGCGCTTTCTGGCTGCTAGAGACATGCAGAAAGAGCAAGTGTGGCAGAATGTGTTCCAAAGCAGCTGGAGCTACCACGGGCTCCGCACAGGCTTATTTTCACTTGGAGAACACAGAAAACACACCAAGGTGCTGCTGCAAGCAAAGTTACAGAGGTTTCCCAGAGTGTTGCTTTTCTCGAGAAAAGAGTGCTTTACAGCAGCGCTTTCTGGCTGCTAGAGACATGCAGAAAGAGCAAGTGTGGCAGAATGTGTTCCAAAGCAGCTGGAGCTACCACGGGCTCCGGACAGGCTTATTTTCACTTGGAGAACACAGAAAACACACCAAGGTGCTGCTGCAAGCAAAGTTACAGAGGTTTCCCAGAGTGTTGCTTTTCTCGAGAAAAGAGCGCTTTACAGCGCTTTCTGGCTGCTAGAGACATGCAGAAAGAGCAAGTGTGGCAGAATGTGTTCCAAAGCAGCTGGAGCTACCACGGGCTCCGGACAGGCTTCTTTTCACTTGGAGAACACAGAAAACACACCAAGGTGCTGCTGCAAGCAAAGTTACAGAGGTTTCCCAGAGTGTTGCTTTTCTCGAGAAAAGAGCGCTTTACAGCGCTTTCTGGCTGCTAGAGACATGCAGAAAGAGCAAGTGTGGCAGAATGTGTTCCAAAGCAGCTGGAGCTACCACGGGCTCCGCACAGGCTTATTTTCACTTGGAGAACACAGAAAACACACCAAGGTGCTGCTGCAAGCAAAGTTACAGAGGTTTCCCAGAGTGTTGCTTTTCTCGAGAAAAGAGCGCTTTCCAGCGCTTTCTGGCTGCTAGAGACATGCAGAAAGAGCAAGTGTGGCAGAATGTGTTCCAAAGCAGCTGGAGCTACCACGGGCTCCGGACAGGCTTATTTTCACTTGGAGAACACAGAAAACACACCAAGGTGCTGCTGCAAGCAAAGTTACAGAGGTTTCCCAGAGTGTTGCTTTTCTCGAGAAAAGAGCGCTTTCCAGCGCTTTCTGGCTGCTAGAGACATGCAGAAAGAGCAAGTGTGGCAGAATGTGTTCCAAAGCAGCTGGAGCTACCACGGGCTCCGCACAGGCTTATTTTCACTTGGAGAACACAGAAAACACACCAAGGTGCTGCTGCAAGCAAAGTTACAGAGGTTTCCCAGAGTGTTGCTTTTCTCGAGAAAAGAGCGCTTTCCAGCGCTTTCTGGCTGCTAGAGACATGCAGAAAGAGCAAGTGTGGCAGAATGTGTTCCAAAGCAGCTGGAGCTACCACGGGCTCCTGACAGGCTTCTTTTCACTTGGAGAACACAGAAAACACACCAAGGTGCTGCTGCAAGCAAAGTTACAGAGGTTTCCCAGAGTGTTGCTTTTCTCGAGAAAAGAGCGCTTTACAGCGCTTTCTGGCTGCTAGAGACATGCAGAAAGAGCAAGTGTGGCAGAATGTGTTCCAAAGCAGCTGGAGCTACCACGGGCTCCGGACAGGCTTATTTTCACTTGGAGAACACAGAAAACACACCAAGGTGCTGCTGCAAGCAAAGTTACAGAGGTTTCCCAGAGTGTTGCTTTTCTCGAGAAAAGAGCGCTTTCCAGCGCTTTCTGGCTGCTAGAGACATGCAGAAAGAGCAAGTGTGGCAGAATGTGTTCCAAAGCAGCTGGAGCTACCACGGGCTCCGGACAGGCTTATTTTCACTTGGAGAACACAGAAAACACACCAAGGTGCTGCTGCAAGCAAAGTTACAGAGGTTTCCCAGAGTGTTGCTTTTCTCGAGAAAAGAGCGCTTTACAGCGCTTTCTGGCTGCTAGAGACATGCAGAAAGAGCAAGTGTGGCAGAATGTGTTCCAAAGCAGCTGGAGCTACCACGGGCTCCGGACAGGCTTATTTTCACTTGGAGAACACAGAAAACACACCAAGGTGCTGCTGCAAGCAAAGTTACAGAGGTTTCCCAGAGTGTTGCTTTTCTCGAGAAAAGAGCGCTTTACAGCGCTTTCTGGCTGCTAGAGACATGCAGAAAGAGCAAGTGTGGCAGAATGTGTTCCAAAGCAGCTGGAGCTACCACGGGCTCCGGACAGGCTTATTTTCACTTGGAGAACACAGAAAACACACCAAGGTGCTGCTGCAAGCAAAGTTACAGAGGTTTCCCAGAGTGTTGCTTTTCTCGAGAAAAGAGCGCTTTCCAGCGCTTTCTGGCTGCTAGAGACATGCAGAAAGAGCAAGTGTGGCAGAATGTGTTCCAAAGCAGCTGGAGCTACCACGGGCTCCGCACAGGCTTCTTTTCACTTGGAGAACACAGAAAACACACCAAGGTGCTGCTGCAAGCAAAGTTACAGACGTTTCCCAGAGTGTTGCTTTTCTCGAGAAAAGAGCGCTTTCCAGCGCTTTCTGGCTGCTAGAGACATGCAGAAAGAGCAAGTGTGGCAGAATGTGTTCCAAAGCAGCTGGAGCTACCACGGGCTCCGGACAGGCTTCTTTTCACTTGGAGAACACAGAAAACACACCAAGGTGCTGCTGCAAGCAAAGTTACAGAGGTTTCCCAGAGTGTTGCTTTTCTCGAGAAAAGAGCGCTTTACAGCGCTTTCTGGCTGCTAGAGACATGCAGAAAGAGCAAGTGTGGCAGAATGTGTTCCAAAGCAGCTGGAGCTACCACGGGCTCCGCACAGGCTTATTTTCACTTGGAGAACACAGAAAACACACCAAGGTGCTGCTGCAAGCAAAGTTACAGAGGTTTCCCAGAGTGTTGCTTTTCTCGAGAAAAGAGCGCTTTACAGCGCTTTCTGGCTGCTAGAGACATGCAGAAAGAGCAAGTGTGGCAGAATGTGTTCCAAAGCAGCTGGAGCTACCACGGGCTCCGGACAGGCTTCTTTTCACTTGGAGAACACAGAAAACACACCAAGGTGCTGCTGCAAGCAAAGTTACAGAGGTTTCCCAGAGTGTTGCTTTTCTCGAGAAAAGAGCACTTTACAGCGCTTTCTGGCTGCTAGAGACATGCAGAAAGAGCAAGTGTGGCAGAATGTGTTCCAAAGCAGCTGGAGCTACCACGGGCTCCGCACAGGCTTATTTTCACTTGGAGAACACAGAAAACACACCAAGGTGCTGCTGCAAGCAAAGTTACAGAGGTTTCCCAGAGTGTTGCTTTTCTCGAGAAAAGAGCGCTTTACAGCGCTTTCTGGCTGCTAGAGACATGCAGAAAGAGCAAGTGTGGCAGAATGTGTTCCAAAGCAGCTGGAGCTACCACGGGCTCCGCACAGGCTTATTTTCACTTGGAGAACACAGAAAACACACCAAGGTGCTGCTGCAAGCAAAGTTACAGAGGTTTCCCAGAGTGTTGCTTTTCTCGAGAAAAGAGCGCTTTACAGCGCTTTCTGGCTGCTAGAGACATGCAGAAAGAGCAAGTGTGGCAGAATGTGTTCCAAAGCAGCTGGAGCTACCACGGGCTCCGGACAGGCTTATTTTCACTTGGAGAACACAGAAAACACACCAAGGTGCTGCTGCAAGCAAAGTTACAGAGGTTTCCCAGAGTGTTGCTTTTCTCGAGAAAAGAGCGCTTTCCAGCGCTTTCTGGCTGCTAGAGACATGCAGAAAGAGCAAGTGTGGCAGAATGTGTTCCAAAGCAGCTGGAGCTACCACGGGCTCCGGACAGGCTTATTTTCACTTGGAGAACACAGAAAACACACCAAGGTGCTGCTGCAAGCAAAGTTACAGAGGTTTCCCAGAGTGTTGCTTTTCTCGAGAAAAGAGCGCTTTACAGCGCTTTCTGGCTGCTAGAGACATGCAGAAAGAGCAAGTGTGGCAGAATGTGTTCCAAAGCAGCTGGAGCTACCACGGGCTCCGGACAGGCTTCTTTTCACTTGGAGAACACAGAAAACACACCAAGGTGCTGCTGCAAGCAAAGTTACAGAGGTTTCCCAGAGTGTTGCTTTTCTCGAGAAAAGAGCGCTTTACAGCGCTTTCTGGCTGCTAGAGACATGCAGAAAGAGCAAGTGTGGCAGAATGTGTTCCAAAGCAGCTGGAGCTACCACGGGCTCCGGACAGGCTTATTTTCACTTGGAGAACACAGAAAACACACCAAGGTGCTGCTGCAAGCAAAGTTACAGAGGTTTCCCAGAGTGTTGCTTTTCTCGAGAAAAGAGCGCTTTCCAGCGCTTTCTGGCTGCTAGAGACATGCAGAAAGAGCAAGTGTGGCAGAATGTGTTCCAAAGCAGCTGGAGCTACCACGGGCTCCGCACAGGCTTATTTTCACTTGGAGAACACAGAAAACACACCAAGGTGCTGCTGCAAGCAAAGTTACAGAGGTTTCCCAGAGTGTTGCTTTTCTCGAGAAAAGAGCGCTTTACAGCGCTTTCTGGCTGCTAGAGACATGCAGAAAGAGCAAGTGTGGCAGAATGTGTTCCAAAGCAGCTGGAGCTACCACGGGCTCCGGACAGGCTTATTTTCACTTGGAGAACACAGAAAACACACCAAGGTGCTGCTGCAAGCAAAGTTACAGAGGTTTCCCAGAGTGTTGCTTTTCTCGAGAAAAGAGCGCTTTCCAGCGCTTTCTGGCTGCTAGAGACATGCAGAAAGAGCAAGTGTGGCAGAATGTGTTCCAAAGCAGCTGGAGCTACCACGGGCTCCGGACAGGCTTATTTTCACTTGGAGAACACAGAAAACACACCAAGGTGCTGCTGCAAGCAAAGTTACAGAGGTTTCCCAGAGTGTTG
>NW_028154334.1:0-2500 GCF_965231275.1 Zosterops lateralis
GGGGGGGTTATTTTTGTTGTTGTTGTTGTTGGGTTTTTTGGGGGGTTTTGGGGGGGTTTTTTTTGGTTTGGTTTGGTTTGATTTTTTTTTTTTTTTTTTTTTTTTTTGTTTTGTTTTGTTTTGTTTTGGTTTGGTTTGGTTTGGTTTGGTTTGGTTTGGTTTGTTTTGGTTTGGTTTGGTTTTTTGAGGGGGTTTTTTTGGTTTTTTTTCATTTCCCGGAAGAACGGCTCTCCCACTCACTCGCAACAAGAAAGGTTTCAGGAAGAAAACGAGCTCGGCAAACCCGAGCTGTTTTCTTTTCGCGCCCGGACCGCTCCCGGCCGAGCTGATTGGGCAGGCTGCGCCCTGCCCTCGGCCCGCTCACGCGCCGAACCACCAAAACGGCGCCCCTTCCCCCACCCCCCCCCTCCCCCCCCTGCACCAGAACCTATGGGGGAACAGCGGGGAGGGGCAGCAGGGACGGGCGGCCGAACCCGGCGCGGCTCGCCTCGCCTCGCCCCTTCCCCCCACCGACAGGGGCCGTGGCCGGGCGGCCGGCAAGCGGGCGGCCGCTTTCGGGCCGGTTCTTTCACGGTCCGCCGAGGTCTTCGGCCCTCGGCGCGGGGCTAGCGAGCCGCTGGGACCCGAGGCCGCGGCGCCCGGGGCCGGCACGAGGCCGCCGGCCCTCAGCCCGCCTTCACACAGACGGAGACGGACTCCCCCACTCGACACGCTCACATCCCGATGCCGCCCTCTCGGACGGGCCACCCCCCCACTCCGGCCAACAGCGCCACAGACGGGCGCACGCAGGCACACGCGCACGCACCCATCCACCCACGCATACTCTCGCATGCCCTCTCTCCCCGCCCCCGCCCCTGCCTCGGCTGTCGCGGCCGCCCATCGACGGTTGAGGGCGCCCTGCCCTCCGCCGTCAGCCTCCCTGGCGCTGCCTTCAGCCGTCTCCCGCCCCCCTCAGCGGTTGGGGGCGCCCCGCCCCCCACCGTCAGCCTCCCTGGCGCCACTTTCAAACTTTTCCCGCCCCCGGCTCTTCTCCCGTCAACGAACGCAGTTGGCCCAGCGACAGCGGGGGCAGGGCGAGGAGCAGGGAAAGGGAGCGAGCGAAGTAAAAATCGAGGCCGGGAGCCGGGCCGCCGTCCGTTCGGGCACGGAGGCGGCGGGAACGCCGCCAGCTCCCGAAGACTCTCCTCTTCCCTCCCGGGGACAAGCCGGGCTACCCGGGCTTTGGCGGGCAGGCGGGAAGGCGAGCCGGGGAGAACAGGTCTACCCACAGCTTCCCTAGGCAGGAACCGAGTCCGGCCGCGGACAGCAGGTCTACCCGAGCCGCCAGCGGTCGGGAACCGAGTCCGGCCGCGGAGAGCAGGTCTACCCACCGCTTCCCTAGGCAGGAACTAAGTCCGGCCGCGGAGAGCGGGTCTACCCACCGCTTCCCTAGGCAGGAACTAAGTCCGGCCGCGGAGAGCAGGTCTACCCACCGCTTCCCTAGGCAGGAACTAAGTCCGGCCGCGGAGAGCAGGTCTACCCACCGCTTCCCTAGGCAGGAACTAAGTCCGGCCGCGGACAGCAGGTCTACCCACAGCCTCCCTAGGCAGGAACCAAGTCCGGCCGCGGAGAGCAGGTCTACCCACCGCTTCCCTAGGCAGGAACCGAGTCCGGCCGCGGAGACCAGGTCTACCCCGGAAGCGAGGCCGGCCGCGGACAGCAGGTCTACCCACCGCTTCCCTAGGCAGGAACCAAGTCCGGCCGCGGAGACCAGGTCTACCTCGGGAGCCAGCGGCCGGGAACTGAGTCCGGCCGCGGACAGCAGGTCTACCCACCGCTTCCCTAGGCAGGAACTAAGTCCGGCCGCGGACAGCAGGTCTACCCACAGCCTCCCTAGGCAGGAACCGAGTCCGGCCGCGGACAGCAGGTCTACCTCGGGAGCCAGCGGCCGGGAACTGAGTCCGGCCGCGGACAGCAGGTCTACCCACAGCTTCCCTAGGCAGGAACTAAGTCCGGCCGCGGAGAGCAGGTCTACCCCGGAAGCGAGGCCGGCCGCGGACAGCAGGTCTACCCACAGCCTCCCTAGGCAGGAACCGAGTCCGGCCGCGGAGACCAGGTCTACCCCGGAAGCGAGGCCGGCCGCGGACAGCAGGTCTACCCACAGCCTCCCTAGGCAGGAACCGAGTCCGGCCGCGGAGAGCAGGTCTACCCCGGAAGCGAGGCCGGCCGCGGAGAGCAGGTCTACCCACCGCTTCCCTAGGCAGGAACTAAGTCCGGCCGCGGAGAGCAGGTCTACCCACCGCTTCCCTAGGCAGGAACTAAGTCCGGCCGCGGAGAGCGGGTCTTCCCACCGCTTCCCTAGGCAGGAACCAAGTCCGGCCGCGGAGAGCAGGTGTACCCACCGCTTCCCTAGGTAGGAACTAAGTCCGGCCGCGGACAGCAGGTCTACCCCGGAAGCGAGGCCGGCCGCGGAGAGCAGGTCTACCCACAGCCTCCCTAGGCAGGAACCGAGTCCGGCCGC
>NW_028154334.1:17500-26724 GCF_965231275.1 Zosterops lateralis
CAGCCGGGGCAGGCCAGACACCACGGGCCGCCCCGGCATAGTGGCTCGACCGCGCCGGTCACGACCGAAGGGAGAGCGGGGCGCCGCCGCCCCGCCCGCGACATTTCCCGGGGCTCTCTCTCTCTGTCGGGTTCCGGTCCGCAGGCCAGGTCGGCCCGGCCGCCGCGGCCGGCCGCCAGCCACACGAAATTCATTCCGCCCGCTCCGCGGGTCCCCGGCTTAAGGCCGAGGAAGGGGGACAACAACAACACACGGCTCGGGAAGGGACGGGGTGCCGCCACCCCGGTCCCAACAACTGGTCGGGCGACTTTCCCGGTCACCGAGCCCCTCGAGCAACCGGCACAGGCCGAGGCAAGGCCGCACGCCCCACGGGACGTCCCCCGCGGCGCTTCCGACACGGACGACACACACGCTGGGCAAACAAGTCGGGAGGAGCGGGGAACGAGGCGCCGCCACCTCGGCGAACCGGGCCCGTCCTCGGGGCTTTCTGGGGGAAAAAGGCCGGGGGAAAGAGGCCTCAGCGGTCTCGATGCCGCAGAGCCCCGGCCGCGCCCACCCTTCAAAAGCCGCCGGCCACCACCGCAAAGCGGACGGACGGGCGGGCCGAAAAAAAAAAAAAAGCACCCGCGCGGCCGAGCGGGGCCTCGGCTTAAGGCCGAGCAGCAAAGGGACGAGGCGCCGCCGCCTCGCCCGACACCATCGTATCTGGCCCGGAGGGAACACAGGGAGGGCCCTCGCCCCCTTTCGCGAAACCGGCAGCAGCCGGGCCGGAGCGGGACGCGCTCGCGCGGCTTTTTCTCTCTCGCCATCTCAACTCCTCTGTACCCTTCTCCCCAGGGCACGACGGGAACCGGAACGGAGCCACGCGACTCGCGTCCCACACCTCGGGCGGCGCTTTCCTTCGCGCCGGCGGCCGCACGCGCGGCCGTCGCCTCTCGGCCCGCTTCGGACACAGGCACGGGACAGCCTGCGGGGATGCGGCCCGTCAACTCGCTCCCACAATACGGACAGACGAGTCCGGGACGGCGGACGCCCGCAAGACGACGAGTGGAACGTGACCGGGGGGGCGCCCTGGCGCACGCCGCCGCCGACCAAGACGTAACCGGAGGCAGCCCAAAACAGCGACCCCTTGGTGAACTTCCAGGCGCGGTGGGGAGAGCCGGTCTACCCGGCCTCCCGCGGCAGTCCACCCAAGTCCCGCCGGAGCGGGGTAGACCTGTTCGCCCCGCGACCGCGGGCCGGCGCAGGACCGCGCCGACCTCTCTGCAGGCGGCCGGCGAGCGCCGCGGCAGGCCCCGGAGCCGGGTAGACCTGACGTCCCCGGGCCGCCCCGGAGCGGGGTAGACCTGTTCGCCCCGCGACCGCGGGCCGCCGCGCCGCCCCGCCGACCTCTCTGTCGAAGGGGTCGGCAAGCGCCGCGGCGGGCCCCGGGGCTGGGTAGACCTGGCGTCCCGGCGCCGACCCGGAGCGGGGTAGACCTGGCGTCCCGGGGCCGCCCCGGAGCGGGGTAGACCTGGCGTCCCCAGGCCGCGCCCGGAGCGGGGTAGACGTGTTCGTCCCGGACTGGGTGGGGGGGCTACCGGTTCACCCTGCCATTTCACGCCGCCAAAGCGCTGCACCTACGCCCCGGGGCCGGCTAGACGAGGCGTCCCGCTGCCACCCCGCAGCCGGAGGAAAGCTCACAGCCTCGTAGCGCCGCCCAGCCGGATGGCTCCAGTGGCCCCCCTCCCGCCCACCCAACCAACCCGCTTTCAAGACCACAATCTATTTTCGACAAAATCCTCGCTCCCCCACCCCCTGCTTTTCATTTGCTCGTTTGGTTTTTTGGGGGGGTTATTTTTGTTGTTGTTGTTGTTGGGTTTTTTGGGGGGTTTTGGGGGGGTTTTTTTTGGTTTGGTTTGGTTTGATTTTTTTTTTTTTTTTTTTTTTTTTTTTGTTTTGTTTTGTTTTGTTTTGGTTTGGTTTGGTTTGGTTTGGTTTGGTTTGGTTTGTTTTGGTTTGGTTTGGTTTTTTGAGGGGGTTTTTTTGGTTTTTTTTCATTTCCCGGAAGAACGGCTCTCCCACTCACTCGCAACAAGAAAGGTTTCAGGAAGAAAACGAGCTCGGCAAACCCGAGCTGTTTTCTTTTCGCGCCCGGACCGCTCCCGGCCGAGCTGATTGGGCAGGCTGCGCCCTGCCCTCGGCCCGCTCACGCGCCGAACCACCAAAACGGCGCCCCTTCCCCCACCCCCCCCCTCCCCCCCCTGCACCAGAACCTATGGGGGAACAGCGGGGAGGGGCAGCAGGGACGGGCGGCCGAACCCGGTGCGGCTCGCCTCGCCTCGCCCCTTCCCCCCACCGACAGGGGCCGTGGCCGGGCGGCCGGCAAGCGGGCGGCCGCTTTCGGGCCGGTTCTTTCACGGTCCGCCGAGGTCTTCGGCCCTCGGCGCGGGGCTAGCGAGCCGCTGGGACCCGAGGCCGCGGCGCCCGGGGCCGGCACGAGGCCGCCGGCCCTCAGCCCGCCTTCACACAGACGGAGACGGACTCCCCCACTCGACACGCTCACATCCCGATGCCGCCCTCTCGGACGGGCCACCCCCCCACTCCCGGCCAACAGCGCCACAGACGGGCGCACGCAGGCACACGCGCACGCACCCATCCACCCACGCATACTCTCGCCATGCCCTCTCTCCCGCCCCCGCCCCTGCCTCGGCTGTCGCGGCCGCCCAACGACGGTTGAGGGCGCCCTGCCCTCCGCCGTCAGCCTCCCCTGGCGCTGCCTTCAGCCGTCTCCCGCCCCCCTCAGCGGTTGGGGGCGCCCGCCCCCCACCGTCAGCCTCCCTGGCGCCACTTTCAAACTTTTCCCGCCCCGGCTCTTCTCCCGTCAACGAACGCAGTTGGCCCAGCGACAGCGGGGGCAGGGCGAGGAGCAGGGAAAAGGGAGCGAGCGAAGTAAAAATCGAGGCCGGGAGCCGGGCCGCCGTCCGTTCGGGCACGGAGGCGGCGGGAACGCCGCCAAGCTCCCGAAGACTCTCCTCTTCCCTCCCGGGGACAAGCCGGGCTACCCGGGCTTTGGCGGGCAGGCGGGAAGGCGAGCCGGGGAGAACAGGTCTACCCACAGCTTCCCTAGGCAGGAACCGAGTCCGGCCGCGGACAGCAGGTCTACCCGAGCCGCCAGCGGTCGGGAACCGAGTCCGGCCGCGAGAGCAGGTCTACCCACCGCTTCCCTAGGCAGGAACTAAGTCCGGCCGCGGAGAGCGGGTCTACCCACGCTTCCCTAGGCAGGAACTAAGTCCGGCCGCGGAGAGCAGGTCTACCCACCGCTTCCCTAGGCAGGAAACTAAGGTCCGGCCGCGGACAGCAGGTCTACCCAGCGCTTCCCTAGGCAGGAACTGAGTCCGGCCGCGGAGAGCAGGTCTACCCACCGTTCCCTAGGCAGGAACCAAGTCCGGCCGCGGAGAGCAGGTCTTACCACCGCTTCCCTAGGCAGGAACCGAGTCCGGCCGCGGAGACCAGGTCTACCCCGGAAGCGAGGCCGGCCGCGGACAGCAGGTCTACCCAGCGCTTCCCTAGGCAGGAACTAAGTCCGGCCGCCGAGAGCAGGTCTACCCACCGCTTCCCTAGGCAGGAACGAAGTCCGGCCGCGGACAGCAGGTCTACCCACAGCTTCCCTAGGCAGGAACTAAGTCCGGCCGCGGACAGCAGGTCTACCCACAGCTTCCCTAGGCAGGAACCGAGTCCGGCCGCGGAGAGCAGGTCTACCCCGGAAGCGAGGCCGGCCGCGGAGAGCATGTCACCCACCGCTTCCCTAGGCAGGAACCAAGTCCGGCCGCGGAGAGCAGGTCTACCCACCGCTTCCCTAGGCAGGAACCAAGTCCGGCTGCGGAGACCAGGTCTACCTCGGGAGCCAGCGGCCGGGAACCGAGTCCGGCCGCGGACAGCAGGTCTACCCACCGCTTCTCTAGGCAGGAACTAAGTCCGGCCGCCGAGAGCAGGTCTACCCACCGCTTCCCTAGGCAGGAACTAAGTCCGGCCGCGGAGACCAGGTCTACCTCGGGAGCCAGCGGCCGGGAACTGAGTCCGGCCGCGGAGAGCAGGTCTACCCACAGCCTCCCTAGGCAGGAACTAAGTCCGGCCGCGGAGACCAGGTCTACCCACCGCTTCCCTAGGCAGGAACCGAGTCCGGCCGCGGAGACCAGGTCTACCCCGGAAGCGAGGCCGGCGGCGGACAGCAGGTCTACCACAGCTTCCCTAGGCAGGAACTAAGTCCGGCCGCGGACAGCAGGTCTACCCACAGCCTCCCTAGGCAGGAACTAAGTCCTGCCGCGGAGAGCAGGTCTACCCACAGCCTCCCTAGGCAGGAACCAAGTCCGGCCGCGGAGAGCAGGTCTACCCACCGCTTCCCTAGGCAGGAACCGAGTCCGGCCGCGGAGACCAGGTCTACCCCGGAAGCGAGGCCGGCCGCGGACAGCAGGTCTACCCACCGCTTCCCTAGGCAGGAACCAAGTCCGGCCGCGGAGACCAGGTCTACCCCGGAAGCGAGGCCGGCCGCGGACAGCAGGTCTACCCACAGCTTCCCTAGGCAGGAACTAAGTCCGGCCGCGGACAGCAGGTCTACCCACCGCTTCCCTAGGCAGGAACCGAGTCCGGCCGCGGAGACCAGGTCTACCCCGGAAGCGAGGCCGGCCGCGGAGAGCAGGTCTACCCACAGCTTCCCTAGGCAGGAACCAAGTCCGGCCGCGGAGAGCAGGTCTACCTCGGGAGCCAGCGGCCGGGAACTGAGTCCGGCCGCGGACAGCAGGTCTACCCACCGCTTCTCTAGGCAGGAACTAAGTCCGGCCGCCGAGAGCAGGTCTACCCACCGCTTCCCTAGGCAGGAACTAAGTCCGGCCGCGGAGAGCAGGTCTACCCACCGCTTCCCTAGGCAGGAACTAAGTCCGGCCGCGGAGAGCAGGTCTACCTCACGAGTCAGCGGCCGGGAACCGAGTCCGGCCGCGGAGAGCAGGTCTACCCACCGCTTCCCTAGGCAGGAACTAAGTCCGGCCGCCGAGAGCAGGTCTACCCACCGCTTCCCTAGGCAGGAACTAAGTACGGCCGCGGAGAGCAGGTCTACCCACAGCTTCCCTAGGCAGGAACTAAGTCCGGCCGCGGACAGCAGGTCTACCCACAGCCTCCTTAGGCAGGAACCAAGTCCGGCCGCGGAGAGCAGGTCTACCCACCGCTTCCCTTAGGCAGGAACCGAGTCCGGCCGCGGAGAGCAGGTCTACCCCGGAAGCGAGGCCGGCCGCGGACAGCAGGTCTACCCACAGCTTCCCTATGCAGGAACCGAGTCCGGCCGCGGAGACCAGGTCTACCCACCGCTTCCCTAGGCAGGAACTAAGTCCGGCCGCGGAGAGCAGGTCTATCCCGGAAGCGAGGCCGGCCGCGGAGAGCAGGTCTACCCAGCGCTTCCCTAGGCAGGAACTAAGTCCGGCCGCGGAGAACAAGTCTACCCAGCGCTTCCCTAGGCAGGAACTAAGTCCGGCCGCGGAGAGCAGGTCTACCCTCCGCTTCCCTAGGCAGGAACCAAGTCCGGCCGCGGAGACCAGGTCTACCTCGGGAGCCAGCGGCCGGGAACTGAGTCCGGCCGCGGAGAGCAGGTCTACCCACAGCTTCCCTAGGCAGGAACCGAGTCCGGCCTCGGAGACCAGGTCTACCTCGGGAGCCAGCGGCCGGGAACTGAGTCCGGCCGCGGACAGCAGGTCTACCCACAGCCTCCCTAGGCAGGAACTAAGTCCGGCCGCGGACAGCAGGTCTACCCACAGCCTCCCTAGGCAGGAACTAAGTCCGGCCGCGGAGAGCAGGTCTACCCACAGCCTCCCTAGGCAGGAACTAAGTCCGGCCGCGGAGACCAGGTCTACCCTGCGCTTCCCTAGGCAGGAACCAAGTCCGGCCGCGGAGACCAGGTCTACCCACAGCCTCCCTAGGAAGGAACAAAGTCCGGCCGCGGAGAGCAGGTCTACCCACCGCTTCCCTAGGCAGGAACTAAGTCCGGCCGCGGAGAGCAGGTCTACCCACAGCCTCCCTAGGCAGGAACTAAGTCCGGCCGCGGAGACCAGGTCTACCCTCCGCTTCCCTAGGCAGGAACCAAGTCCGGCCGCGGAGACCAGGTCTACCCACAGCCTCCCTAGGAAGGAACTAAGTCCGGCCGCGGAGAGCAGGTCTACCCACCGCTTCCCTAGGCAGGAACTAAGTCCGGCCGCGGAGACCAGGTCTACCTCGGGAGCCAGCGGCCGGGAACTGAGTCCGGCCGCGGACAGCAGGTCTACCCACAGCCTCCCTAGGCAGGAACCAAGTCCGGCCGCGGAGACCAGGTCTACCCCGGAAGCGAGGCCGGCCGCGGAGAGCAGGTCTACCCACAGCCTCCCTAGGCAGGAACTAAGTCCGGCCGCGGACAGCAGGTCTACCCACAGCCTCCCTAGGCAGGAACTAAGTCCGGCCGCGGAGACCAGGTCTACCCTCCGCTTCCCTAGGCAGGAACCAAGTCCGGCCGCGGAGACCAGGTCTACCCACAGCCTCCCTAGGAAGGAACTAAGTCCGGCCGCGGAGAGCAGGTCTACCCACCGCTTCCCTAGGCAGGAACTAAGTCCGGCCGCGGAGACCAGGTCTACCTCGGGAGCCAGCGGCCGGGAACTGAGTCCGGCCGCGGACAGCAGGTCTACCCACAGCCTCCCTAGGCAGGAACCAAGTCCGGCCGCGGAGAGCAGGTCTACCCCGGAAGCGAGGCCGGCCGCGGAGAGCAGGTCTACCCACAGCCTCCCTAGGCAGGAACTAAGTCCGGCCGCGGACAGCAGGTCTACCCACAGCCTCCCTAGGCAGGAACTAAGTCCGGCCGCGGAGAACAAGTCTACCCAGCGCTTCCCTAGGCAGGAACTAAGTCCGGCCGCGGAGAGCAGGTCTACCCACAGCTTCCCTAGGCAGGAACCAAGTCCGGCCGCGGAGACCAGGTCTACCTCGGAAGCCAGCGGCCGGGAACTGAGTCCGGCCGCGGAGAGCAGGTCTACCCACAGCTTCCCTAGGCAGGAACCGAGTCCGGCCGCGGAGAGCAGGTCTACCCCGGAAGCGAGGCCGGCCGCGGACAGCAGGTCTACCCACAGCCTCCCTAGGCAGGAACCGAGTCCGGCCGCGGACAGCAGGTCTACCCCGGGAGCCAGCGGCCGGGAACTGAGTCCGGCCGCGGACAGCAGGTCTACCCACAGCCTCCCTAGGCAGGAACCGAGTCCGGCCGCGGAGACCAGGTCTACCCACAGCCTCCCTAGGCAGGAACTAAGTCCGGCCGCGGACAGCAGGTCTACCCACAGCCTCCCTAGGCAGGAACTAAGTCCGGCCGCGGAGAGCAGGTCTACCCCGGAACCGAGTCCGGCTTGCGGAGAGCAGGTCTACCCACAGCTTCCCTAGGCAGGAACTAAGTCCGGCCGCGGACAGCAGGTCTACCCACAGCCTCCCTAGGCAGGAACCGAGTCCGGCCGCGGACAGCAGGTCTACCTCGGGAGCCAGCGGCCGGGAACTGAGTCCGGCCGCGGACAGCAGGTCTACCCACCGCTTCCCTAGGCAGGAACCGAGTCCGGCGGCGGAGACCAGGTCTACCCCGGAAGCGAGGCCGGCCGCGGAGAGCAGGTCTACCCACAGCTTCCCTAGGCAGGAGCTAAGTCCGGCCGCGGAGAGCAGGTCTACCCACAGCCTCCCTAGGCAGGAACCGAGTCCGGCCGCGGACAGCAGGTCTACCCACAGCCTCCCTAGGCAGGAACCAAGTCCGGCCGCGGAGACCAGGTCTACCTCGGGAGCGAGGCCGGCCGCGGAGAGCAGGTCTACCCACAGCTTCCCTAGGCAGGAGCTAAGTCCGGCCGCGGAGACCAGGTCTACCCTCCGCTTCCCTAGGCAGGAACCAAGTCCGGCCGCGGAGACCAGGTCTACCCACAGCCTCCCTAGGAAGGAACTAAGTCCGGCCGCGGACAGCAGGTCTACCCACCGCTTCCCTAGGCAGGAACTAAGTCCGGCCGCGGAGACCAGGTCTACCCACAGCTTCCCTAGGCAGGAACTAAGTCCGGCCGCGGACAGCAGGTCTACCCACAGCCTCCCTAGGCAGGAACCGAGTCCGGCCGCGGACAGCAGGTCTACCTCGGGAGCCAGCGGCCGGGAACTGAGTCCGGCCGCGGACAGCAGGTCTACCCACCGCTTCCCTAGGCAGGAACCGAGTCCGGCCGCGGAGACCAGGTCTACCCCGGAAGCGAGGCCGGCCGCGGAGAGCAGGTCTACCCACAGCTTCCCTAGGCAGGAGCTAAGTCCGGCCGCGGAGAGCAGGTCTACCCACAGCCTCCCTAGGCAGGAACCGAGTCCGGCCGCGGACAGCAGGTCTACCCACAGCCTCCCTAGGCAGGAACCAAGTCCGGCCGCGGAGACCAGGTCTACCTCGGGAGCGAGGCCGGCCGCGGACAGCAGGTCTACCCACAGCTTCCCTAGGCAGGAACTAAGTCCGGCCGCGGAGAGCTGGTCTACCCCGGAAGCGAGGCCGGCCGCGGAGAGCAGGTCTACCCACAGCTTCCCTAGGCAGGAACCGAGTCCGGCCGCGGACAGCAGGTCTACCCCGGGAGCCAGCGGCCGGGAACTGAGTCCGGCCGCGGACAGCAGGTCTACCCACAGCCTCCCTAGGCAGGAACCGAGTCCGGCCGCGGAGACCAGGTCTACCCACAGCCTCCCTAGGCAGGAACTAAGTCCGGCCGCGGACAGCAGGTCTACCCACAGCCTCCCTAGGCAGGAACTAAGTCCGGCCGCGGAGAGCAGGTCTACCCCGGAACCGAGTCCGGCTTGCGGAGAGCAGGTCTACCCACAGCTTCCCTAGGCAGGAACTAAGTCCGGCCGCGGACAGCAGGTCTACCCACAGCCTCCCTAGGCAGGAACCGAGTCCGGCCGCGGACAGCAGGTCTACCCACCGCTTCCCTAGGCAGGAACCGAGTCCGGCCGCGGAGACCAGGTCTACCCCGGAAGCGAGGCCGGCCGCGGAGAGCAGGTCTACCCACAGCTTCCCTAGGCAGGAGCTAAGTCCGGCCGCGGAGAGCAGGTCTACCCACAGCCTCCCTAGGCAGGAACCGAGTCCGGCCGCGGACAGCAGGTCTACCCACAGCCTCCCTAGGCAGGAACCAAGTCCGGCCGCGGAGACCAGGTCTACCTCGGGAGCGAGGCCGGCCGCGGAGAGCAGGTCTACCCAC
>NW_028154333.1:0-26688 GCF_965231275.1 Zosterops lateralis
GCAAAAACCAATGACACTGAGTGTATGCCCTTGCTGACAGAAAGATCCTCACTTTGCTAATTCCTGTCGCTCTAAATTTAACAAAAAATGGCCAGCCTTTACCGGGGAACTCGTCTCGCAGCGTGGGATGGTGACGCGTGAAGACACAAGTCCCACAGCCTACCCAGCCACAGCTGCCAGAGCCAACCTTCAGCTTCCAGCCAGCCCTGCCCCCGCCACCCAGACCATCCCAGAACTACATGCAGCCACTTCAGGAAGCACCAGGTTGGACATATCAACCAGTAACACAGTAACGTTGACCAATAGCTCAGTATTTTCTCTCCCCACAGGTATTTGTGGACCCTTACCACCAGGTTACCATGCTTTGCTTTTAGGTAGATCTTCTACCTAAGTGACAGGATTGTTTGTTTTACCGGGAGTTATTGACTGACACGGTTGGGGAAATAAAAATCATGGCTTGGACTCCACAGCCCCCCTGTGTGGTCTCCGCAGGCAGCAAAATCGCTCAGCTTGTATTTTCCCGGCAGCCCCTTTGTTCACACCCCCAATAGCTACAGAGAGGGGAGGCGGGTTTGGTTCGACAGGGGTGCCACAGATTTTCTGGACACAATGTATCACTTCTCAGCGTCCCACATGCCAATGCAAAATAGCTCTGAAAGGCAAGGAGTTAATTTCAACCGGGCTCATTGATACCAGTGCAGATATTAGTCTTATCTCCCAAAATCAATGACCTATTGATTGGCCATTAATGCCTGTCCCCGGAACCTTTCAGGGGTGGGTGAGAACAGTCAAAGCTATCAGAGCCAACACCTGGTGCAAATTACAGGGCCTGAGGGAAGGGTAGCTGCTGTCAGACCTTTTGTGCTGTCTGGGCCCCTGATTTTATGGGGGAGAGATGTTCTATCTCAGTGGGGGATCTTCATGCAGTTGAATTTTGCATAAGGGTCATTGGAACGCACAACACCTCCAAACTGACTTGGTAAACCTCTGATCCAGTTTGAGTAGACCAATGGCCCATGTCATTAGAAAAACTGTGTGTATTGCAGGAACTTGTACAAGAACAGCTGAAAAAAGGACATATAATCCTATCTAACAGCCCTTGGAATTCACCCGTTTTTGTAATTAAAAAGCAGTCTGGAGGGTGGAGACTGTTGCATGACTTGAAGAAAATAAATGAGGCAATTGAGGGAATGGGACCCCTACAACCAGGGCTCCCCTCTCCTTCCATGATCCCTAGAAATTGGCATCTAGCAGTAATTGATTTAAAGGATTGGTTTTTTTATATTCTGCTGCATCCAGACAATGCACCCAATTTTAGCTTTTATGTGCTGAGTATTAATATGCAGGAACCACTAAATCAATATCATTGGTTAGTATTGCCTCAAGGAATGCGAGACAGCACCACCATATGCCACTGGTATGTGGCAAAAACTCTGAGTCCGGTACAGGAAAGAATGACTGATGTTCTGTTGTATCATTATATGGATGGTATTCTTATCTCTGCAGAAACTGTGGTTTGTGTGGAAGAAGCAGTGCAGGCAGTCTGCCAAGCTGTTACATCAGTGGGCCTGACCATTGCTTCTGAAAAGGTTCAAAAGACATCTCCCTGGAAATATTTGGGCTGGTGAATAGGCATGCATTCTATTTCGGCACAACCCTTGCAAATTTCAACTGAAATCAAAACTTTACATGATGCACAGAAACTGCTGGGAACGATAAATTTGGTTTGTCCCCTGCTTGGGATTTCAAATGCAGATTTAGAGCCATTGTTTGCCCTCCTGGGGGGAGAACCTGACCTTTTATTACCTAGGCATTTAAACAAAGAAGCACAGATTCTGCTTCAGGAAGTGGTTGATGCTATCTCTCAGAGACAATCAACTCCTTAGGCTCCTGAATTGCCACTGTGGTTAATCATTCTAAACCCCAGTAAGCAACCCCATGCCTTAATATTTCAGTGGGATTCAAAAAAACCCAGACCCTCTGCTAATTATCAAGTGGGTCTTTTTGCCTAATAATATGCCCAAGACTATTTCCATGCAAGATGAACTTATGGCCATGTTGATTGTCAAAGCCCATCAAAGACTGACTTCCTTGGCTGGGAAAGATTTTGATCATATCTATCTACCTCTCACAGTGTTTTATTTGAATTGGCTGCTACAGATGTCTGAAAAATTGCAAATTGCTTTAGCAGATTACCCAGGGCAGATATCTATCCATCTGCCTGAACACAAATTGTTAAGCTCTTTTAATTTACTCCTAAAGTCAAAGAGAAGTGAGACTCCTTTGCGAGCTATGACAATATTCACAGATGGTTCTGGGAAAACCCCTAAATCAGTGATTGTATGGAAGGATTCTGAAACGAACCTGGCAATCTGATATTGCTGTTGTCGAAGGGTCTCCACAAATAGTAGAATTGGCTGCTGTTATGGGGGAATGTCTGTATAAAATAATTTGAGCTAGGAAGAAAGTAATATAAAAATAAGAAAGCACAAGCTGATGCCAGGAAAACTGATTTACGTTTGTGAGGGGACAGGCGACTCCAAAGAGGTAACCAAAAATCAGCAACAGAATAGGAGTCGCCACCACGGAGATGGGCCATCAACGGTGATTAATCTAGGTTACACCTAGATGATTAAAATCAGAAATGCCTTAACGACTGGACCCACCCGCTGATCGAACCAATATTGCCTTCTTGGAAATCTCATCAAATCTTCAGCTCTGCCCGGAAACTTATTCAGGAGGACTGGAGCCTCAAAAGAGGACACATGAATATACAATCTGAGCAAAGGTGGACAAAGGAACCCTGCCTCGGGGAAAATAAACTGTATAAAAACTGGACCCTTGATGGTGGGATTTGTGAATGGGGGAGGACGGGTGTGATAGAGGCCCGTCCATACGTTCACCCAGTCTTGATCCCGGGATCGGGACTGTCCTTTTGTCGTGGCTTTCTGTGTTCGCTATTATGAGAAAAATAAATTCTATTTTTTAATTTTTCAAAACCAGCTGTCTCATTTATAACAGATTGGTGACCCTGACGTGATACAATTTTGGGGTTCACGGGCACCCCGCATTGCTCAGGAGGCACCCCGCTGATTTTCAGCAGCCTGGCAGTGTGGGAAACCCCGTGGAACCAACTGTATCACGAACAAATTTAGGCCACAGCCACGATAAAAGGGGTTTGAGTTCGGAGCTCTTTTGAGAACTTGAAAGGAGACCCAGGAGCAGGGTCTCCAGAAGCCACAGCTATTTTTTTCTCCACTCATAAAATTCTATGTGCACAAAGAGCCCATGCGAGAAAAGGAACTGTAAGTATCGCGTGGTTGAGTGAGTGTGACTGAGCCTGTGTCTGAGACATGATATTATCACAAAGTGAGAGTCGGCATCACGATCGCAGCTCCACTCTCCCGCGAGGGAAGTGGTTGGCCAAAAGGGAAGCGAATGTAACGGGATAAAATACTCCTTTCATGTGTCAACCCCAAAACTAGGGAAGGTTCTTGGGGATCGGTCACGGGGGAACTAAAAGGGAAGGGTACGTCCTTTGAGTTTGGGAACTGGTAAACCTTTTAGTTCAGGGCTTGGTAAGCCCAGGGAAACACAAGCAAGGTGATCAGGAATATCTCTCCATTCGAAAGCCCACAGAACAGTTCACTGCAGGATCAGTAGTTTGGTGATATTGATCAAAGGTAAGCACATATTGGTTTAAATAAAGAAACAAAAGGGTTTTGTGTGTGAAATTGACATCGGACGGCACAGAAGGAACATTGGTAAGTAAAAGGACTGCAATCCTGAGCAAAATGGGGGAAAGTAAAGCTCAGAAAAACAAGAAAAACAGGGGTCCAGAGAAGAGAGCGATGCGCTCAAAATCCCAAGGGATAGCCCGATGGGATAGATGTTGGAAAATTGGGGGGATCGCCCTAAAAGGAGAAAATTGTCCAAGGAGAAATGATACATTATTGTGCGGAAGTGTGGGGAGGTAAGGAAATCAGAGAAGGAGAGAAGGAATCACTTAATTTGGCCCGTTTGATGCTTTTGAGAAAATAGAAAATTGGCAAGAAAAAGATAAAAGATGAAAGGAGGTTTCAGGAGGACTAGGAGTGCCGAGTGCTTTTCATTCTGAGGTCCAGAACATCTAAAGAGCCCTTGATAAAGTTTAAGACCTCAAAAGAGGTGCTAAGGAATATGCTATCTTGTTATATAAAAGGGTAAATGGATGTAGGAGTGATGATCTGTTTCTATTGTCTTTGTATAAGCAAAATGTGTGTAGCTGAGAGGTGTATTTTTTTTGTGGACTTATTTGTGTTAGTCTCCTGTGCTATGAGAAGAGGGCAGATATTTGACTCTTCCCTACAAAAATTAAAAACCTGCAGTAGCCCAGGCTTTCTCCCCAGGACCCCTGCTTCAGCCCTTGCAGGGGGGGTTCAAGCCCCTCCTCCCCACTGATGGCTTCAGCTCCTCTGCTTGGGCTGCGGTGGGATTTCAGCCTCTACCCACACATGCTCCCCCATCCCGGGACTCCCTGCCCCCGCCAGAGCAGGCCTCCATGTCCCAGCCCCCCCTCTCCCCCCCTCTCGGGTTTTTAGGTTTCTTTCTGCCCAGGATTCCAAGGCTGGTGGTTTGAGTGGGTTCGAGGGAATGTTTTTCTCTCCTCAACCTCTGAAGGTTTTGAATCTGAGTCTCTACTCGGTGCGAGAATGAAGGGAGTCTCAAGGCTGGACAAAGACGCTAGCCAGCCCCGATAAGAATCACTTCCTCGCCAATGCAAGGAGAATTCCTTCTTGACGACGATGCAGATTTCATCAACGCCCGGGCACGATATGCACACTGAAATCAACATAAGACTGACTGGTACAATTGGCATAAGAAAGAACCTTCCTGGAATGGATCAACGGGACTTGACAAGATCCGGGAAGGCCATCGAAAAGAAATTTGGACTATTCGGCCCACCCTGGACACCTGGACTGCCTAAGGGCAGAAAAATGGAGGGATGGAAGAAGCCCATGGAATGGGAAATAAATATCTGTCTGTGAAAGGACAGGGGACAGTAGTTAATGAAAATGTTAATGAAAAAAGTTAATGAAAAAGTTAATGAGAATCTATGTCTTAGGCATAAAGATGGTTTAAGCATGGACTTTAAGTTGTAAGCATTGGTAAGAAGGGATTTCAGTAATGACAAATAAATACAATGGAATAATTAGAAGATAGATATAAATCTATCTATATATATAATTCTGTGGGATCTGAGTATGATGCAAATGGTATGGAGTAAGGAGTGGAGATTGTATTGGGTGCTACTGAGATGGAGTTCATTTTCCCCACAGCGGCCCTCACAGTGCTGTGCTTTCCATTGGAAGCTGGAAAGGTGTTGATAGCACCCCAGTGTTTTGGTCACTGCTGAGCAGCGTTGGCACAGCATCGGTGCTGTCTCTCCAACATTCTGCCCCCATCGATAGGCTGGGGGTGGGCAAGATCCCGGAAGGGGACACAACTATTCCCACTGACCCAAACTGGCCAGAGGGCTATTCTGTACCATATGACTTCAGCTCAGATATAAAAGCTAAGTTAAGGAGGGGCAAGGAGGCACATTCGTTATTTACAACATTTGCCTTTTGGAGCAACCCCTACGCGTGCTGAAGCCCTGCCTCCCAGAAGGTGGTTGAGCAGCGCTTGCTGATGGGAACTAGAGGGATAGAAATACTTTATTTTTCCTCTCTACTTGTTTGCATGAAAATGTTCTCTTTTCCTTTAGTAAACTGCCTTATCTCACCCTGTTAGTTGTTTTCCATCGTATTTTTTTTTTCTCCTGTCCAGCTGAGAAGGGGGAGTGATAGTGCAGCTCTGTGGGTACCTGGCATCCAGCCAAGGTCAACCCACCACAAATTCTTTTGATGCCGTCCAGGTGGGTCAGGAGAAGAGTCAGAGAACACTCAGAGAGATCTGAACTCTGATTAGTTTATTGAGTTCTAGTTGGTAAATTTATGATACGTAAAATCTTTAATAAGTACATATGGGTTTGTGGTAAATAGTAATCTCTTTACTACACCTAATTTTAGCACCCCACCCCACCGATGTCTGGTGTCAGGTAAGGGATCTCTCAGCCTCAAGGGGTAACTTTGAGAGGCGTCCCTACTGGAGGGGAGATCACTGCCGTGCAGCCAGTTGCTATGGAGGGAGAGTTCAACAGGCCCTGATGGCTGCACATATTGATATCATTAAGTGGTTGACTCTTGTTGCGGCAACAGCTGGTCTGTAGCTGGACAAAATAAATCTGATCATAACAAATCCAATTTGGCTAACCTGGCTTGTTCTAGAAACAAGTCCCTAGGTGAACAATGGAACTCAGAGACCTCAGCCAACCCCATCCAAGCCCTGGATGCAGACACATCACTGGCCAGAGATCTGGGCGGTGCAGAGATTCCCAACCAATCGGCTATCCAAGCCTGGGAAATTCAAACCCCCTATAAAAAGAAGCTCTGAACAATAAAACAGGCTGTTTGCTGATGACCCTCGCTGTGTACTGTGTCGTGTGACTGTCTCCAACCCATGACCGTCGCGTAACAGACTCTTAGTCAGATTTTCTGCTGTGTTCATGCAGTTTTGGCTGCTTATTAGCTGTGCTCGTTTGAAAGGAAAACCAGTGAGAGACTCCAAGTCAGAAATACAATTTAATATGAGGGGGGGAAAAAAGGTAAAATAAAATAAAATAAAATAAAATAAAATATATGCAATAGTACAAAAGACCACTGACAGAGTCAGAATACAACCTGACACCCTGTTAGTTAGGGTGATGGTAGCAGTCCAGATGAAGTGGTCTTGTTGAAGCAGTGATCCTGTAGAAAGGTCTGGTAGCTCTTGTCCTCTGAGAATCCAGTGGGTAAGGGGTCCCATGTGCTCTCCCAAATCCCAGATTAAATCTAGGTGGGAATGTGTGGCTCCTCCCCCTGGGTGGAGCATCTCACAATGGGCTGATATCATTCTATGAGTCATGCAGTGAGTCCTTGATTGCCCATTAAATAGGGATAGCTCCCAGAGGGAGTTACCTATGAGTCATGCAGCAAGGCATTTGATGGGCCCACTAACAGAAGATAGTCTGGAGGGAGGGGGCAAGGGAAACACTGCCCCACCTGGTTTGAACAGCTCATGAAGATGGTGATAGAACACATACTTTGGGCACATCTTACACTGAAACCTAGGACATTAATCCAGCCTCCAGGCAAACCAGTTTGTTGACTTTGGTGCTGGTTTCTTGCCAAGAGCCTCACACAGTAGGATTTCCTTTAGATAATCCTACTTTTTGATCATCTGCCTGGACCAAAGGTCATATTGTTCAAACAGGAGGAGGAAATCCATTACACCAGGTTTTCCCTAGCAATGACCCCAGAGCACTGAGGGCAGTAGTCAAAGGCATATTGGCCCAGGGGTTCTTGTCCTCAGTCCTGACGCTGGTGGGAAATGGCAGAAGGAGGGGGTACTGATAATTCAGATCAGTAATTGGCTGCAGACCTGGTGCTTGCAACAGTGTTTTGGGTTCTATGAGCAGGAGAACCTGTTTGTGGATCAGCATCTGCTTGGGAGAGAGGGGCTCCACCTCACTCAGCAAGGCAAAGGAATCCAACCTTGTGCTGACTGACACAAGTAAATCCCAATATGAAGGACTCTAGATGCTCTTCTGTGTTCAGGGTATAAGGAAGAACCTTCCCCCATCTCCTGAAGTGCCCTTACATAACACACAGGATGCTCCTGGGTTGGATACCAAAGAGCACGAGTAAAGGACAGGACCCAGGACAAGCCAACCATGCAAAGCTGACCTTACCACCTGCTCGCTGTCCTGGGTTTGCCTTAATTCAATTTTTTGGTAAGGAAGAAAAGAGTCAGCCACGGAAGTGACTTTCCCTGTGAAAAACATTACAGCCACCAGAAGAGCACATAAAGGTATTAGTAATTGGAGATTCCCTACTGAGAAGCAGCAAGGCACCCATTTTTCACCCAGATAATTTCTCTAGAGAAGTCACTGCCTACAAGGAGCTTGCATTTGTGGCCTCACTGAGGGGCTGCCGAGGCTGGTGAACCCTACAGATTATCATCTGCTCCTATTCTTCTCTATAGGATTTGATGAGGCAACTTAGAACCCTTCTAGGAGGATAATATGTACGGCATCCCGATTTTAAAAGGATCAGGAGCATGGGTGGTAGTGTCCTGTATCACTGTCCAGTCTGAGGAAAGGGTCCAGGAAGGAGGGGATGAACCGAACAGCTGAATGCCTGGCTGCGTAGCTGGAGCCATACGCAAAGTTTTGGCTTCTATGATCATGGATCTACCTTGGATGGAAGCCAGGTCTGTTGGGAGCTGATGGAATTCATGAGACCAAGCAGGACAAGAGGGTCTTCACCAGCAAACTGGCCAGACTTACAAGGGGGGCTTTAAAAGAGACTCAGCGGCAAAAGGGGATGGAGTTTTGAGCAATAGAGAAGAGCCAGGGGCTTTTGAGGCATCTGGAACTGAGAGGGGAATAGCTGAAAAAGGCCACAAAGCAAGCAGAGCTTGATCATCCAAAAAAGTGACCCGGCCAACAGTCCAACAGAAGTGCCTCTGTGCCAGTGCATGCAGTATGCGTAACAAAGAGGAGGAGCTGGAAACCACTGTGCAACCAGAAAGCTAACAATGTAATCACCATGGCAGAAATGTGGTGGACTCAGTTGACTAGAGCTCTGCAGTCAATGGCTATAAACTGGTCAGAAGGAAGGAGAGGGGGAAGTGGCCCTCTATGTAAACCAAAAATAAGAGGGATTTCCTGTACAGAGCTGTCTTTGAGAGACAGCGATGAACAGGTTGAGAGCTTATGGGTGAAAATTAGAGGCCAAGCTGTTGTGTTAAGAGTAAGAAATTTGGCAGAAAATAAAGCCCCTTGCGTTCCAGCTGGTCTTCAGAGGTCAGAGGGACTGGGTGGGGTTAGGCTTATTTTCTGATTACAACCAATTCAGCAATGTGAGTCTGGTTGCGTTCTCTAAGAACCTTTGCGAGCACAGATTCAGGAACAGAGTGGTTTTCTGAAGTTACAGAAATAGAGATTTGGAACTGCCATTTGAGAAATGCACGAGCTGTGGTAGAACTCTAATAACATTGTGCTAACCCATGCAATACTAATAACAATCGTATGCGGAAGCTTCCCAGGAAGTTGTCCCCACTTGGGAGGAGGGAGAAGAGAGCAGCCCAGCAATTGTCTCCAAGGTCTTTTGGGAATTCCTCATAACTAGGTGAAATTACTACCCTCCTTTTATACAGCCCAATCTTCTCCTCCTTATGTATAGCATGATATAAGCAGAGACCTGAGCAATATAATCATATATGTGGTAGCAGTTTTTGGCCGTGGTGTCCTTGAAAGTTCTGGTCATATGGCTTTGTTCCATGCTGTGCCATTTGTCAGAGACAAAAGAGGACAATCCTCACTGCCACTGAACTCCTCCTTTGGCCAACTTGTCCTTTCTAGACATCATCTATGGGGATCTCCATCCATAAAGATAATGTTGAGCTAACATGGTGAAGGCCATAGAAATTATGCCTTAGGCCTTGGCCGGCTCTGGAGTCATCATCCCACCCAAGTTAACAAAGCAAATTTCGTGGTTGCTGTCTACTATAGGCTGCTGGATCAAGAGGATGAGGTCAATGTAAGAAATCAGGCAAGCAAGGCAGGAGATGAGCGTGGCAGAGTAACGGCCTTCTCTTCAGGTCGAGCTGTAGCGCAAGGAGGATATGTATAGGTAGTAGAAGCAGGGACACGCATTCTGGAAGAACCTAAAGATGCCGCCCGGGTCTGTAGGGATGGGATCAGAAAAGCTAAGGCAAAGCTGGAGCTGAATTTGGCAGGGAATGTAAAGAATCATAAGATGGGCTTCCACAGCTGCGTTGGTCAGAAAGTAAGACTAAATAATGCGTAACAGCTCTCCTCCCTTGCTGATAAATAAGCCAGGAGGTCTAGTGGCCAGCAACATGGAGAAGGCTGTGGTACCCTGCAAGTAATTTCCCTCTGTTTTCACTGGCACGGTTACCAAACCTCTTGTGACTCTGAACCTCAAGGCAGGGACTTGGGGAACAAAGTCCTTTCCACCAAAGGAAACGATCTGTTCTGAGACCACCCGAGGAACCTGTGCATACACAAGTCCTGCACCTGGGCAGGCACAACCCCATGCACCAGTACATGCTGGAGGTCGATCGGCTGGAAAGCAGCTCTGCAAAATAGGACAATGTGCCCTTGCCACAAAGGCGACCAAGGATATCCTTAGCCTGATGTAGAGGAAAGCAGGGTTTGTATATGTTACAAGACAGTTGTGTGGACCATTCAAGGTGCTCACTGTCCCCGGGACTGCAGGGCACCACAGACCACCCTTGGGCAGCTTTGAGGGCACTGCCTATTTTTCTAAAAGACTCCTATCCAGCTTAGCGCAAATCCTACTCTCTTGAGCCCTCAAGCCAGCAGTGCCGAACGCACGCTTTGTATTTTATTTGCTTCCAGGAGACGTGCAGCTTAGAAACGACTACAATGGAAGTGGGGCTTTCAGCAAACAGTGTGGAGCAACTTCTGCCGGTTTTTCAAGATGTCCTGAGAAGTTAAGGCCAGGCCTGCCCTGCCCTGCCCAAAGCAGTCAATTGAGTGGAGGGAGCAGCACCAAAAAGGCACAGGCACCTTTGGGGTGGACTTGATGCGGTAACAAATAACAAGAGGTAGTACTTGTAGCTACTACAGCCTCTTCTGCGACCTCGTAGCCCGCCCTCAGGGTCGCAGCACTACACGGGGCAGATCCATCCGCGCCCCGCGGGCACCAGGTCGACGAGGGCCGACCCGCCAAGGGGGCAGGGAAAAGCGAAAAAGACAGGCGAGACAGCAAATCAAGACGCGGGCCACGATCCCAAAGGTCATATTGTTCAAACAGGAATTGAGAATCCATTACACCATGTTTTCCCTAGCAATGACCCCAGAGCACTGAGGGCAGTAGTCAAGGGCATATTGGCCCAGGGGTTTTTGTCCTCAGTTCTGATGCTGGTCTGAAATGTCAGGAGAAGAAGGGCACTGATAGTGTGTGTCAATAATTGGCTGTGGACCTTTTGCTTGCAACAGTGTTTTGGGTTCTATGAGCTTGGGACCCTGTGCATCTTCATCTGCTTTGGAGAGAGGGGCTCCACCTCACTAAGCAGGGCAAAGGTATTTTGCATAGTAGGTTAGCTGAACACATTAAGTGGGCTTTAAACTGAGTGAGGGTGTGAGGAGGGAGAGAAGAACCAGCAGCTCTGTGCAGGAGTGACTGACAGGGTCACATATCATGAGGCTAGGTGAGAGCTCCAGTACCTGGAAATCCCCCTTAGAAACCAAAGGCAGTGGTGCATGTCATAGCTGCAAGAGCAGTAGAAAGATGTCCTTGGTCAAGTAACTTTTAAAAGAGCTCGACAGGCAGCGTGGTGTCTGGGAACACAGGAGATCAATGCATGGTATTGTACGCTGTCCCAGGCTCAATGATGGCCTGCCTTCAGACTGCACAAAAGGAAGGTAAGCCAAAATCCAACCTCACATTGACTGACACAAGTAACTCTGAAAAGAAGGAGACCGGACACTTTTCTCTGCTCAGGGTAGAAGGAAGAACTTTTCCCCATCTCCTAAAGTGCCCCTACATAACAGACAGGATGATCAAAAGTTAGAGACAAGAAGATATCAGTAACAGACAGGACCCAGGACAAGCCAACCATGCAAAGTTGACCTAACCACCTGTTGCCCTGCATTTTCTTGCTTTCAAGTGTTTGAATCTTTGCAGCCTGATTCTCACACTGTTTCATGTAAGCTATATGTATTTTTAGAAATTATCTTGTGTTTTGCATAGTTCTTCTCTGAGGGGAGAACTTGACTGATGGTCAGAGTGACCAATGGGTCATGAGGTTGTAACCTTCTTTGGCCAATCCTGCCCTTCTGTAAAAAGTGTATATAAGTTGATGGAGTCAGAAAAATAACGAAGCTTTCCATGTCTGCACTGCTGCTGCCTGCTGTCCTCTGTGCGGGTCTGCACCAACGTCACAACTTGTGACCTCTCTGTGTAAGGGGACCACAACCACCTGCCCACATTAGAACCAGTGCCACCAGAGAAGCACATAAAGGTATTAGTAATTAGAGATTCCTTACTGAGAAGCACCGAAGCACCCATTTCCCACCCAGATAATTTCTCTAGAGTATTGACGATTGATAGAGAGACGGGAAGACTGATTCGGTGATCAGAATTCAATTTTACTCAGGTTTTCCAAAAGCTTATATACCATTTTAGGAAGGTTAATAATTTTCCACTACAATAATCAGGTTAAAAGATCATATAAACAACTTATACATTTTACATCATCTTGCTTGCAGGGGGTTGATTGAATCTCTCCTCTTCCTGTAAGCAGGTTTAATTCCATTTTCTGTAATCTTCAGAGCTCTGTTTGTTCCTGCCTTACACTGTCAACATCTGTTAATAAATTTGATAAAACGGAGCTGGTGGCATTCGTCTGTTTTGCCAGCCAGCAGGCTACCTTATTTAATTGACTTAAGGCCTTTTTTGCATCCAGTCCTGGCAAAAGCAAAGAGACTCAATTCATCTGGGTCAAAGACCACAAAGACAATTCATCATCACAGTATTCATCAAATACATGCAAACTACGCCTTGTTCTGTGGGGATACTTGTGCTGTAAAATCACAGATGCATTACGTGTTAGCACAGTCAGTTGTCCCAAACTACAGGGACCTCCCTTTATGTACGAAGGGATAGCTGCCCAGGCCTATCTCCACAAACCAGAAACATTCCCGGTGGCAGCCACAGGGGGAGCGTTACTGGACTTAGAAGGGCTGCCAGAAGTGTAATTGCACCAAAAGGTCTGATTCTTATACACGGGATGATAGGGAGAAACATCCCAAGCTTTAGACTGATTTTTTCCCCTGTAATTAAAATTAACACAAAAATCCATTTTTACAGAACCCAGAAGTTCTAATTCTTGTGGCTCCAAGGGTGTTATAGGAAGGTAAGAAGTCCACTGATCCCATGTACTAACAGGATTTGATCTCTGTACAATGCTTTTAGTAGCTTCTGGTATTGGCCAGCCATCTAATGGCAAACCCACTAAACAGGTTGAAAATGGATTTTCTGGGGATGCGGTAGCTAAGCATAAGGTATATTGTTTGGTTGCATTAGCCAGAGTTATCCAAACATTCGTTTTGGGTTGATCAACAGGCCAGGCTGTGCTACAAAAGGCAAGCAATGCTAATAAGCATAGCATCTGATTTAACCCCATGGTGTTTCGTTTGTTTTGAACTATGTTGTGGTGAGAAAAAAGAATCCCTTTTAGCTTATCCCCTTTTTGTCCTTTCTTAAGATTGTTCAAGGACCAGCCAAACATAAGGCACTCAGTTTTGTCTGCACTCCACTTTGCAAATATGGCTATTTTTGGATTTCCTCAAAACTTCCCTTCTGAGAATAGGGAGGTGAGGACTATGCTTTTCTTGTGGCCTGCTCTAATTAAAATTTCAATGGCTTTATACCTGATTTACACCACGCTTTTGCCAAAAGCACTCTGCAATATCACCAATTTTCACACCCTTTATACTGACATAAAATCCAAAGTTCAGAGTTTTCTTTACAGGTAGGACAAAAGATGTCATCAGCTGCAGTCTGGGTGGGGTTCCTCCTCTTCCTCCTCTCCCGTGGGCTTGGTGGCGTCAGCTGCCAGTGGGGGTTCTCAGAATGGCTTTACATTTGCAGGAATCCAGCGAGGTCCTCTTTCTGAGGAGATACAAGCAAAGCCCCTCCTCCAAGTGATCAAAGGGTAAGGGCTCAGGATTTTACCAGATTTTGGGTCATGGATTAGTACTGGTGGTTTTTCCTTGCAGGAAAGCGATGTGGATGATGCAAATTGCCTAGTCATAGGGGGATTCAAGTTTGTCATTGAACAGTTTAAGAAATTAAAAACATACAGGGTCTTGCATAGTCTTTCAACTAGTGTGTCTCCAGCTCCCCCCTTTTGTTGTACCACAAGACGTTTGAGGGTGCCATGAGCATGCTTTATAATGGACTGCCCTGTGGGTGAGTGTGGTATGCCTCTTTTGTGGGTGATACCCCATAAGGAGAAAAAATCTGCAACTCAACGGGAAATGTATGTGGGTCCATTGTCTTAATCTGTTGCGGAATTCCTAATGTGGCAAAGGCAGTAGTGAAATGATGGCAATGCTGGCTCTCCCGTGTGAGCTGAAGCAAACATAGCACCTGAATATGTGTCAACAGAAGCATGCACAAATTTCAAGCTGCCAAATTCAGGAAAGTGTGTTACATCTGTTTGCCAAATTTGTAGGCTTTGTAAACCTCTTGGGTTGACTCCTGTGTTCACATTAGGAAGAGAACGATGCTGGCAATCTGGGCATGTATTAATTATGCTATATGCCAGTGCTGGAGTTAATTCAAAAAGTCTCACTAAAGCTCCAGCATTCTGATGAAAAAAGGAGTGGCTCAGTCTAGCTTGTTCTATTTTGTTAGGTAAAAAATGCTGCAGTGATAAGGCTAACAAGTCTGCCTGGGTGTTACCTTCAGTGAGACAACCCAGTAGATTGGAATGTGACCTAATATGCATAACAAAGTAAGGAGCTGTCCTTTTGTCTAACAGAGTAACCAGCAGTTTCAACCAGGAAAAAAGAATGTAACTTTTAACATTTTTCAAGAGGGAATTCTCTGCTCTTTGCACAATACCTGAAACATATGCAGAGTCAGTAACCAGATTAAAAGGTGTGTTGAACTTCTGAGACACTCTGACCACAGCAGCTGTTATAAATGAGACAGCTGGTTTTGAAAAATTAAAAAATAGAATTTATTTTTCTCGTAATAGCGAACACAGAAAGCCACGACAAAAGGACAGTCCCGATCCCGGGATCAAGACTGGGTGAACGTATGGACGGGCCTCTATCACACCCGTCCTCCCTCATTCCCAAATCCCACCATCAAGGGTCCAGTTTTTATACAGTTTATTTTCCCCGAGGCAGGGTTCCTTTGTCCACCTTTGCTCAGATTGTATATTCATGTGTCCTCTTTTGAGGCTCCAGTCCTCCTGAATAAGTTTCCGGGCAGAGCCGAAGATTTGATGAGATTTCCAAGAAGGCAATATTGGTTCGATCAGCGGGTGGGTCCAGTCGTTAAGGCATTTCTGATTTTAATCATCTAGGTGTAACCTAGATTAATCACCGTTGATGGCCCATCTCCGTGGTGGCGACTCCTATTGTGTTGCTGATTTCTGGTTACCTCTTTGGAGTCGCCTGTCCCCTCACAAATGTAAATCAGTTTTCCTGGCATCGGCTTGTGCTTTCTTATTTTTATATTACTTTATTCCTAGCACGAATTATTTTATACAGACATTCCCCCATAACAGTCTGTTCTGGGTTGACGGTGCCTCCTATCCCATATCGTGGACTACTTTGTCATGTCTAACAGCTGCCCCCCGCCCCCCTTCAGCAGGGCCTGCCACTTTGCTGCTGTCTCTGCTGGCACTTTCTCTCTCTCGGCTGCCTGCTTGCCGCTTGGCTGCTGCTGCTGCTGCTGCTGCTTCCGTTTTTTTCCTTTCTTTTTCCCCTTCCCCCCTCCCCCCGAAGATTTGGACCGGCTCCGGACCTGACCTGAGAATTCTGGGTATCTCCGGGGCCCCCGAAAGAAGCGCTACAACCCTCCCTTCACAGTAACTCATTTTCCCTTGTGTTGAGGAGTGGTTTTTTTTTTCTTATTTGTCAATAAACCGTTTTTTTCCACTTTTCCTCTGAGAGAAATTCCTTCCCAAACCCAGGGCTGGGGGGAGGGTTGGTGGAGGTTCATTTGCCTTTTTAGGGGATTCGTTTTGGAGGTTCTCCCCTAATTTATCCCAAACCAGCACACAGTCCTCCCCCTTTTACATGGACACATTAATTTGTGGTTTTGGTTAATATACCAGTTGGGTCTCCTCTGAGCAAGATGTTCCAAGTGGATTTTTCTAAGTAGATGTCTTTATTCCTTAGATGCCCTAGTGAAAGAAATATTTTCTTCAAATCTGGCCAAAGCCTCAGCCACTTTATTCTTTTCCCCTTTCTCACCCAGAGCCATGTGATAAATTTGGTGTAAAAATTCGTGTATAAAATAATAATCCAATGTATAATAAGAATGATGTTAATGTAAAGTCCAGTAGGTAGCAAAACGTTCCCCCCCAGCCTGCACGGCTTCAGTTGCGAAACAGGACAAGGATCATCAGACTGGACAAAGACGCTAGCCAGCCCTGATAAGAATCACTTCCTCGCCAATGCAAGGAGAATTCCTTCTTGACGACGATGCAGATTTCATCAACGCCCTGGCACGATATGCACACTGAAATCAACATAAGACTGACTGGTACAATTGGCATAAGAAAGAACCTTCCCGGAATGGATCAACGGGACTTGACAAGATCCGGGAAGGCCATTGAAAAGAAATTTGGACTATTCGGCCCACCCTGGACACCTGGACTGCCTAAGGGCAGAAAAATCCTATAAAACGGTGGGCTGAGGACTGTTCGGCGTGGATTTGGGCGTCTTATACCCTGGTGTGCAGACCCCTATCCACCCGGCGCGGCGCTGCTATTTTCCTATTTTGTGGTTTTCTCTTTTTGTTGATGATCGATATCGTGTTATTAATAAATTGTTTCTTTGTTAATCCGATATTTGCCATTGCATTTATAACAGATTTGGTGCCGTGACTCGGATTCGGAGGAAGCTGCGGGGACCTGCGATCCAGGAGGGTACCCCCGCCGATTTTGGCGGCCAGGTGAGTGAGGAGACCCCATGGCTCTACCCGAACCTCCGAACCAAATTTAGGATGAGAAAACCACAAAAAGGACAGGGGAGAGGACGGATCCGGGGGCAAAGAGAGCTCGGGAAGGCAGAGGGCCTTCAAACAGCCGCGGCTGACATTGCTCGTAAAACGTCTATGTGCACGAAGACATCCACGCAGGAAAAGGAGCTGTAAGTACTGCTGGTTGAGCGGGTGATCGGGCGAGTGTGTGAGACGTGATCTGATCACGAAGCGAGTGTGGACTTCAAGGTCGCATTTCCGTCTTCCCGCGAGGGGAACGGTCGACCGCGAAGGAAGCGATTTCGTGTGAAAAACTCTCTCATATTGCTCGTCAAAACTGGGACTAGGAAAGTCACAGGGACCGATCACAGAGTGGGCGAAAAGGGGAAGGATACGTCCTGTCGAGCTCGGGAACTGGTAAACCCTTTTTGCCAGCGGACCAAGGTAAGGGTCCAAATAGAATCCAGGAAAGGATTGAGTACCGATCTGGGACCCCTCGGCACAGCTCGCTGGAGGGGTGAGTAATCGGAAAAGCCCCAGTCCCCTGAGAAAAACCAGAAACACAACGCACAGGCAGAAAGCCGACTTGGAGAGAATTTGCAGACATCGTAAGAAAGACTTGTGAAACATGGGACAGAGAAAGAGCAAACCCCAGAAAAAGACCGCAGAAAAACTCCCCTCTGGTAAGGGAAAGGGAACTATGAAAATCCCCCGAAATAGTCCCCTGGGTTGGATGTTAGAACATTGGGGAGATTGCCCTCAGAGAAAAAGGAAGTCCAAAGAAAAGATGGTGTACTATTGCATGGATGTGTGGGATGGTGAAGAATTGAGGAGCCACCTTACGTGGCCAGTGTTAGGATCATTTGAAAATTGGACATGTAGTGAGCTGAATCGCTATGTGGAAAACAAGAGCCCCTCAGACCCTGAGGAGAGGGAATATGCTTGGCTCTGGCTGAACACCCAAGCAGGTTTGTTCCCGATGAAACAGAAAGGGCAGCCCGGAACTGGGACCGAGCCCTGGGACCCCCTAGATCATCTCCCACCTCCTTACAATGGGCCGAACTCACCACCCTCTCCAGAGCAAGTGGTGCCCACGGCTCCCTGGGACCCCCAAAACCAGCTTATGGGGGCACAGGCATCCCAAGTAGGGAGCCAGGCCTCCCACCCCTTGTCCCCGGTGGCAGTCCCTCTGCTGCCACCCCCTCTCCTACCTCTTCCGTCCGGCCTGGGTCCGTCGGCGGCACCCCCATCGATAGACGCCATGACCGCGGGAGCCCCCTCTGAGATCCCGTCTGCGCAAGCATGGGAGCACTCTCGTTCACTCTTTCCGCCGCAACCAGGGTTGGTCCGAGCGGAGGAGAGAATCCCCTCTGCCACACAGGCGGCAGTTCCACCCCCGCAGTCCGGAAAAGGGAGACAACCCACAGCTACCAGTTCTCCCCCTGCTAGCAGGACCCGCTTGAAAGCAAGGATGATGGGTGATGAATGGGGAGAAAGCGAGAATGAGGGACACAGTTTACTCCCATTAAGGGAGGTACCGACGGCCCCCGGGGTTATCGGGTTTGTGAATGTTCCCCTCAACACAGGAGATGTAAGAGCTTTCAAAAGGGAAATGGGACGATTGTTGGATGATCCTTTTGGTGCGGCAGACAGGTTGGATGAGTTCTTAGGAAGTAGTATCTATACCTATGAGGATCTGATGGCGATCCTAAGGTCTCTGTTCAACAACGAGGAGAGAGAAATGATAAAGCAGGCGGGTATCAGAGACTGGGACAGGCGCAACCCACAAGGGACGCCCGGTGATCAAAAATGCCCCAGCTCTAGTCCGAGTTGGAACGCTCAGACAGAGGACGGGAGAAGGAGCATGATAGACCTAAGAAATATCATAATCCAAGGCATTTGGGAAGCCGTCCCAAGGGGTCGGAATATCAGTAAAGCCTTTAATGAATGTCAAGGGAAAGAGGAGTCCCCCACTGAATGGATTGAGCGATTGAGGCGAAGTCTGCAGATATATTCTGGGACGGACCCTAATTCCCCTGTAGGGGAAGTGTTGCTCAAAACACAATTTGTAGCAAAATCTTGGGAGGACATCCGGAGAAAGTTGGAAAAGATAGATGGCTGGCAAGATAAGAGCTTGCAAGAATTGCTGAGGGAAGCCCAGAAAGTGTACATGAGGAGGGAGGATGAAAAACAGAAAGTACAGGCTAAGGTCTTGGTAGCAGCTGTAAAGGAGGTCCAAAGACAGGAGCAGGCTTCGGGTAAGTATAAAACCTTACCCCGAAAGCCTCAAGGCCCCCGCAAGACGGCCCCAGTCACGAGAAGGGAACTGCCTGAATGTTACTATTGCAAGAAGGCAGGACACCTTCGGAGGGATTGCAAGAAAAGGAGGAAAGATGAAAAGATCTTTCAGGAGGATTAGGGGTGTCAGAGGCTCTTCACCTTGGGGACCAGGACATCTAACGAGCCCCTGGTAAAATTGAAAGTAGGTCCCCAGCGACAAGAGACCATTTTTCTGGTGGATACCGGGGCAGAAAGGAGCACTTTACAGCATTTACCAAAGGGGTGTACGGCCAGTGAGGAGAGAGTTATGGTGGTGGGTGCAAAAGGGGATCCTTTTAGAGTGCCGGTGATAGAGAATGTGGAAATTGAATCAGAAAACAAAGTCTGCTTGGGAAACTTGTTGTTGGTGGAGGAAGCTGATTACAACTTGCTAGGGAGAGATATGATTATCGCCCTTGGAATTAGCATAGTTGTAAAAAGTTCCGATCTAGTGGTGAAAATGTTCAAGCTCACCGAGAAGGACGAGGCAGACATAAAGCCGGAGGTATGGCACTCTAAAGGAGAGGTGGGGAGACTAGAAATAGACCCCATTCACATCATAATCGAGAACCCCGAGGACCCTATACGGGTCAAACAGTATCCCGTTCCCCTGGAAGGGAGAAAGGGATTGAAACGGGTAATCGATGACCTTTTGAAGGGAGGAACAATAGAGGCATGCATGTCCCCCCATAACACCCCTATACTGGCTGTGAAAAAGGCAGATGGAAGTTATCGGTTAGTTCAGGATTTGAGGGCGGTGAACGCTCGAACCAGGACTAGATTTCCGGTGGTGGCCAATCCATATACTTTATTGAATCGGCTCATGCCCGAGGATGTGTGGTATAGTGTGATTGACCTAAAAGACGCATTTTGGACTTGCCCCTTAGATGAAAAAAGCAGAGATTACTTTGCTTTTCAGTGGGAGGATCCCGATACCAACAGAAAACAACAGTTAAGATGGACAGTGCTTCCCCAAGGATTTGTGGAATCCCCTAATCTGTTCGGACAGGCTCTGGAACACCTCTTGACTCAATTCACCCCGAAGGAAGGGACAAAACTGTTGCAGTATGTAGATGATCTGCTAATAGCTGGATCCACTGAGGAAAGCGTGAGGGAATGTACTGTGGCATTGCTGAATTTCATTGGAGCTAAGGGTCTGAAAGTTTCAAAATCCAAACTGCAGTTCACGGAGCCCGAAGTGAAATATTTGGGTCATTGGCTATCCCAAGGGAAAAAGAAATTAGACCCTGAGAGGGTCGCGGGAATTATAGCATTGCCCGCTCCAAAAACTAAAAGGCAGATACGCCAAGTATTAGGGCTCCTGGGATACTGCAGGCAATGGATTGAAGGTTTCAGTGAGAAGGTGAAATTTCTTTATGAAAGGTTAAACACTGACAGAGTGAAGTGGACTGATCAGGATGAATTGGACTTTCAAAAATTGAAAGAGGTTCTCATGACCGCTCCAGTACTGACCCTCCCAGACGTAAATAAGGAATTCCAATTGTTTGTAGATGTCAGTGAACAAACTGCACAGGGAGTCCTAACTCAGGAATGGGCTGGAAAAAGAAAACCCATAGGATTTCTATCAAAAATCCTAGATCCTGTGAGTCGGGGATGGCCTACGTGCTTGCAGGCCATAGTCGCGGTGGCGCTCCTGGTAGAGGAGGTGAGGAAAATCACCTTCGGGGCCTCTTTGATAGTTTACACCCCTCACGATGTGAGAAATATTCTACAACAAAAGGCAGAAAAGTGGTTGACTGACTCTCGGCTCCTGAAATATGAAACCATTCTGATCAGCTCCCCGGGACTGGAGTTAAAAACCACCTCGGCACAGAACCCTGCTCAGTTCATGTTTGGAGACTCCTCCGAGGAACTGTTGCATGACTGTGCTGAGATCGTGGAACTCCAGACGAAAGTAAGACCCGATTTGGAGGACCAGGAATTGGAGGGGGGAAAGAAATGGTTTGTGGATGGGTCGGCAAGAGTAGTGGAAGGAAAGAGAAAGTCGGGGTATGCAGTGGTGGATGGTGGAATGGGAAAAGTGGTGGAATCGGGTCCCCTGAGACCCGAATGGTCGGCCCAGGCTTGCGAGCTTTATGCTCTCCTAAGGGCTCTCAAAAGGTTGAAAGGAAAGAGGGGGACTGTGTTCACAGATTCCCGTTATGCATTTGGGGCGGTTCACACTTTTGGAAAAATTTGGGAAGAAAGAGGTTTGATAAATACAAAGGGAAAAGGTCTGGTCCATGGGGAAATGATTCGGCAAATCTTGGAGGCAATCAGGGAACCCAGAGAGATTGCGGTAGTCCATGTGAAAGGGCATCAGACCGGACTGCAATTTCAAACCCGCGGTAATAACCTGGCTGATCAGGAGGCCAAAAGGGCAGCATTGCTCAACGTGAGCGTCCCCGAGGTGATCGGGGAAGAGGACCCCGAAATCCAAATATGTCCCTCAGAGAAGGACATTGAAGGATTTAAAGAAATAGGAGGGGCCTTGGAGATGGGAAAATGGAAATTACCAGATGGGAGGGAATTGGTCCAGAAAAGTGCAGCCAGAGGAATCCTGAGACGCTTGCATGAACAGACTCACTGGGGAACACGGGCATTGGCTGACCAGTTTTTGAAGTTCTTCAGGTGCAAGGGAATTTTTGAATTGGCTAAACAGGAGGTACAAGGGTGTGTGATTTGCCAAAAGGTGAATCGATCCAGATCCAGACAAACGGCCTGGGGAGGCCGTCCTCTTTCATATAGGCCGTTTGAAAGGATCCAGGTGGATTTCACTGATTTACCAAAGGTCGGAAGATATAGATACCTATTAGTAATAGTAGACAAATTAACACATTGGGTAGAGGCATACCCAAGGGCAAAAGCTACGGCCCAAACGGTTTCCAAAGTATTATTGGAGGAAATAGTCCCTAGATATGGAATTGTGGATTGCATAGATTCGGACCAGGGGACTCACTTCACCTCAAAAATCATAAAACAGTTATCAGAGGCTTTGGGAATCAGATGGCAATATCACACCCCCTGGCACCCTCAAAGTTCGGGACAAGTGGAGAGAATGAATCAAACCCTAAAATCACAACTGGCAAAACTCATGCTGGAAACGAAAATGTGTTGGGTAAAATGCCTTCCCCTTGCTCTGCTTAATGTGAGAACCATGCCACACTCCGATACGGGGCTGTCCCCCTTTGAAATGTTGTATGGAATGCCATACAAACACGGAATGCTGGTGGGACATCCCCGAGTTGAGGATGTGCAATTACAACCTTATCTTATTACTATAAACAAAAATTTACAGGAGCTTCGAAGGCGTGGACTCATTCCCCAAAGTGCCCCTCTCGGATTTGCAATCCATCAGATTCAGCCGGGAGACAAAGTGCTGATCAGAACTTGGAAAGAAATCCCTCTCGCCCCGCAGTGGGAAGGACCATTCCTAGTGCTGCTAACCACTGACACCGCAGTTCAAACCGCAGAAAAGGGTTGGACTCACTCGTCAAGGGTGAAAAAGATCGAGGACCCAAAAACCTCGGACTGCAAAGTCACCACTCCTCCAGGAGAACTCAAAATCAAGCTCCGGCGTCAACCTAAATGACCAGTCAGATAAGTTGCATCACCCCAGACTGTGAATGCTTTCCTTTTATTCATTTTGAATGTGTATACTGTAAGCAAGTTTGGGTCACTCATTGTTGGGGAGGGAATAGACCTAGGGGTCTGTGTACTAACTGTTTAATTGAGGAGCAGGAGAACACAAGCCGTCTCTTAATACTTGCCACTCGGGCCGGACTTTTGGAGTTAGATTCTCCTGAGTGGTATCAAATTTACAAAAAGGGAATAAGGGGAAAATTGGACGCTAAAGCAGAGGCTTTAGCAATTGAGTGCCAGAGGACCATCAAAGTACCTTGCCGAGGGGACACAATCAAATTATCCCAGTGGGCAACCTACAAAAGAAGGTTTGCCATTAGGACTACACGGGCCCCTGAAGCACACCCTTGCTGCCGAGAAGATGGTTTACCCCGCCGTATATTTATATACGGGCGAAGGGCAAGGCAGAGGGGTATTTCGGTGGGGAATCCTGACAGTCCGGAGTCTAGCCGTGTGCTGGACCAAGCGTGCCCTTCCAGGGGCGCTCCTGGGGGAGAATCCTCCCGCGAAGTGTGAATGGTGCTTAACAGCCCCAGAAACCGGACCGATAATGGATTGTCCTCTGGAAAGGCAGTTGGGTGATTGTTGGGCTAACGGCACTCGATTTCACCTTTGTGAATTGGAAGGAAGGGTCCGGTGCCAACACTCAGGGGCAAGTCCTAAGGGCGGACCGTTCAGGGACCCTGCTCACTCACTCATTAGACAGAGGTGCGAACTCGAGATTCCTTACCCGGTGCAAACATGTAACCAATGTAACAAAACTGTTTGGGTGGGAGGAAAAAGGCAATCTACCTTCCTTGCCTATTTCAAAGTGAAACCCCTGTGCTACGACAAAACGAAACTGAAAATATGTAACATGGGCGGAAAATTGTATTGGGAAGGGAAGAACCTCAAACACGAGGAGATAGGTTCCTTTAATACTGAACCCATTGTTTTCGACCTATTGCCCCCAGGCGATAATCGCGTGTGTTTGCAGTTTGATCAGACCTTTTGTTTTTCAAGGGACGAGGAGGGGATGGACCCTGAGAGTAAAATGAAGCAGGTAACTTTGGAACTAAGGAGACAGGAAGCTGAGGCCAGAAAGAGGAGGATTGAACAACAAAGATTGAAATCACTCAGTGAGCAGTATGAGCAATTGGAGAAACAATATGGTGATGGGGAATTTCCGGCTCCTAACTAAAACCTCTTTGTAGAACTAATGCAGGAAATAGCCACTGAACTAGGACTGACGAATTGTTGGATCTGTGGGGGATTAAAGTCAGCCGAAAGGTGGCCCTGGAAAGGAGAAGGATTAGCCCCGGAACAACTCCTGAAATGGGAAAGTTCAAAAATATCAAAAATTATAAAAAGACCGGAGGGATGGATTTTGGAAAAAAGGATAGTCGGCACTATCTGCATTAGCCGGGAAGGGAAGGAGTTTACCGATCTGGTAGGTTATACTCCTTGCATAAACACCTTAACGGTAAATGATAAAACAAGGGTCTGGCAACCCGAGCCACCCTCTGGATATTGGAGTAAAATTCAAGAAAAGGACTGTGAATGGTTTGAAACCATGGGACTTTGTTGGCACAAGAGTCCCAGGGCTAATCCGTTTCAGGCATTAGTAGGTCTGAAAGAGTACTGGGACGAACCAGGCAGAACCAATGTAGGCTGGAAAGCACCAGATAGAATATATTGGATTTGCGGAAAGAAAGCTTACAGTGAACTTCCCAGGAAATGGAAGGGGTCCTGCACCCTAGGCATGATAAGACCCTTTTTCTTTACTTTGCCCAGAGCCAAAAGTAATTTGTTAGGGGCACCTCTCTTTGAAACGTTGAACCGACAGAGAAGGGAGATAAGGCGAGAGCTACCTGTAGCTGGAGGCAACCAAAAATGGGGGGAGGAGGAGTGGCCCGCGGAAAGAATCATTAAGTATTATGGGCCAGCCACCTGGGCGAACGATGGTAGTTGGGGATATCGGACGCCCATTTACCTCCTGAATAGGCTGATACGGCTGCAAGCAGTGGTAGAGGTGGTTTCAAACCACACCTCAGATGCCTTGGAACTCCTGGCCAAACAACATTCACAGATGAGGGCTTTTGTGTACCAAAATCGGCTTGCCCTGGATTATTTATTGGCAGAGGAAGGAGGGGTTTGCGGCAGATTTAATGAATCAGAATGCTGCATTGAGATTGATGACTACGGGGAAACAATCAAAGGACTAGCCCAAGAAATTAAAAAGGTGGCTCATGTGCCGGTCCAGAAATGGAATTCGATCCTTCAAGCTTCATGGTGGGATCAGCTATTCGGACAAGGGGAATGGTGGAAGAAAGTAGTGTTTTTCATAACCTGCTCCATTGCAGGCATCATTTTCCTCCCGTGTTTGATCCCCTGTTTCATCCGACTGATTCATTCAGTCGTCCAAGGGATGCAGATAGCCTCCCTTCCCATAGACCCAGAGGCAGCACAAGGGAAAACGGTGTCCAAGATAATGAAGCTTGAGGAGGAAAAGGGGAAAGGGAGAGCTGCAGCAGCCCTGGGGAGATTTGAAGAGGGACAGAAACTTCAACCAGGTGATGAATCCTCACAGGAGGACTGGGAAGAGTGTTATCTCAATTGGAGTTGAGGTCAAAATAAATAAAGGAGACGAATTTTTAATTTGATGAATTATTAGGCGGGGGACTGTGATAAATTTGGTGTAAAAATTTGTGTATAAAATAATAATCCAATGTATAATAAGAATGATGTTAATGTAAAGTCCAGTAGGTAGCAAAACGTTCCCCCCCAGCCTGCACGGCTTCAGTTGCGAAACAGGACAAGGATCATCAGACTGGACAAAGACGCTAGCCAGCCCCGATAAGAATCACTTCCTCGCCAATGCAAGGAGAATTCCTTCTTGACGACGATGCAGATTTCGTCAGCGCCCTGGCACGATATGCACACTGAAATCAACATAAGACTGACTGGTACAATTGGCATAAGAAAGAACCTTCCCGGAATGGATCAACAGGACTTGGCAAGATCCGGGAAGGCCATCGAAAAGAAATTTGGACTATTCGGCCCACCCTGGACACCTGGACTGCTTAAGGGCAGAAAAATCCTATAAAACGGTGGACTTGCTGCCCGATCCCCAGAGAAAACACAAACCAACAGAGTGTCAGTTTATGCGGTGCTTTATTTGGGGGCCCCGAGGACCTGAGGACTAGCGTCTCAAAGTCAGGGTCCCGAGTTCGTTACAAAAGATGCTTATCTTTTATACCTTTGTTACAAGTCTTACTTCATCAGCCTACGTGCAGCCTCCTACGTATTTTACTTTAAACATTCACATTCATCTTACAGGTAACCTTTCTAAAGGCTATAAATTTTGCACGCTTGCTCTAGCTAAAATAAAGGTTAATTCTCTAAGCTTAACTCCCACCATAGAAACATTTTATTGGTAACCATGTAATCATATTTCACAAGTAATTTGTATACCTATGTACTACATGCTCTACTAAGTCCTTTAAACGTTGTTCCTTGCATCAGCAGATTCTCAGGCCTCATTTCTCAGGTTTCGTTCTCATGGGCCTGCACAGGGACCAACTCCTTAGCCTAACTACTGCTAACAGAGGCCTCATGGCAACAGACTGAGGACTGTTCGGCGTGGATTTGGGCGTCTTGTACCCTGGTGTGCAGACCCCTATCCACCCGGCCCGGCGCTGCTATTTTCCTATTTTGTGGTTTTCTCTTTTTGTTGATGATCGATATCGTGTTATTAATAAATTGTTTCTTTGTTAATCCGATATTTGCCATTGCATTTATAACAGCCAACATCACTGCAGAAAATGGATGCCAAGGGAGAAGGACTCAGGGTTCCACCCTAATTCCTCCATCTTGTCCCTTTGCACCTACATTCTAAAAATTCAAAAAC
>NW_028154332.1:0-26186 GCF_965231275.1 Zosterops lateralis
TGGAGAAGCCTCGTGGAGGGGAGAAGCCCCACAAGTGCCTGGAATGTAGGAAGGGTTTCAGGTGGAGCTTTCTCCTGATTCGGCACCAGAGGATCCACACTGGGGAACGGCCCTTTGAGTGTGGGGAGTGTGGGAAGAGGTTCAGCGACAGCTCCAGCCTGAGGAAACACCAGGTGATCCACACTGGGGGAACGGCCCTACGAGTGTGGGGAATGTGGGAAGTGTTTCAGCTACAGCTCCAGCCTGATCCAGCACCAGAAGATCCATACTGGTGAACGGCCCTTTGAGTGTGGGAAATGTGGGAAGAGGTTCACAGACTGCACCAGCCTTATGTGCCACCAGGTAGTCCATACTGGGGAACGGCCCTATGAGTGTGGGGAATGTGGGAAGAGCTTTGGATGGAGCTCTCATCTGAGAAATCACCAGCGTGTCCACACCGGGGAGAGGCCCTACGAGTGTCCTGAGTGTGGGAAGAGGTTTCGGGTCAGCTCCCATCTCCTCAAACATCAGCGGATTCACACAGAGGAGAGGCCCTTCCGCTGCCCCGACTGTGGGAAGGGCTTCAAGCGCAACTCCACCCTCATCACCCACCGGCGCATCCACACCGGGGAGAGGCCCTACGAGTGTCCTGAGTGTGGGAAGAGGTTTCAGACCAGCTCTAATCTCCTCGTCCACCAGCGGATTCACACAGAGGAGAGGCCCTTCCGCTGCCCCGACTGTGGGAAGGGCTTCAAGCACAACTCACACCTCACTGTGCACCGGCGCATCCACACCGGGGAGAGGCCCTACGAGTGTCCTGAGTGTGGAAAGGGCTTCTCCAGGAGCTCTTATTTGACCCAACACCAACAGAGGCACCACAAGGGAAGCCCCGCGAGTGCCCCGAGTGCGGGAAGAGCTTCGTGCGCTGCTCCAGCTCCATCCCCCATGGGAGGATCGGCGTTGGATGATCCCCAGTGACCCCGTTGGGCAGAGCCCTGGTGATCCGTGGTCCTGGTGATCCGTGTTGGGAAGACACCTGGCTGGGGGGCTGCACTGGTTCCTGAATCCCTGTGGGCAGCTGGATGAACACGGGGACAGGAACATCCATTGGGACACAGACGGACATTGGGAATTCCTTGGGGGGAGCAGACTTGTTGTCTTTCAACCCCAGAAAATCTTTTGTGTTCAATTCTGTCTTCTGGGGGTATGGGGAGACAGATGTAGTGCTAAGGGCAATCCTGCCCCTATATATTGCAGCTGTGTTAATTACTGAAGAGTGAGAACAGCCTTGCCCTCACAGCTATGGGTGTGATACAAAAGTGAGTTAGTTGGTAGAGAGTCAGTTGGCATCTGCTGGCCGTGCTGTGAGGAGGAAGGGACAGGAGGCTGGGCAAGGGACAGATAAGGTGAGCCACTGCATGAGGGACAGACAGGGTTAAGTGGCTTTTCTAGGGACAGGAAGCAGTGAGCTGGAACTGCCAAAGAAAGAGAGAAGAAGGAGAAAAAGAGCCTGAGCTGTGTGGAGCTGCCTGGAGGATTGCTACATAGAAAAGGTATGAAGAACTTCTAGATAACAAGGTGCTGATACTTGAAGGCCTCTGAAGTTTTTGTTGAAGCACTCTGAGTTCATGGCCGTCTCAACTCCAACATGGGGGCATCAATAAATACTGGATAGTCTTGGAGGTGTTTTCCAACCTCAGGGATTCCATGATTTTGATTTCCTATTGCCCAAGAGTGTCTTCCACAGCCAAATGGTGATGATCTGGGGCAAAGACCAAGATTTTGGAGATTGTGGTGGAAACCCCTCCAAAAATGGTACTTCCCTCCCATCTAAGCATGTGGATCCTCAGCTGGCACAGACAGGGAAATCCTTTTCTTTTGGCCTTCATTTGCTTTTCATTTCTCTTCATTTAAAATATCCAACACTGTGGTAAAAATAAAGACATGGAACTAAGACATGGTTGGGATGACAGGGGACATGGACATGGAGAGTGACATGGGGACACATGGATATTTGGGGGGTACATGGTCATTCATGGGGACACGGGGGGAACACGGGTACAGATAAGGACGTGGGGGACAATGACAGGGATGGAAACATTGTGGGGAGACAGCCACGGGTGAGGACAGGGTGGGACATGGCCAGTGACATGTGGGGACATGGCCATGGCCGGTGCCATGGGGGGAACTTTTAGGGGCTGTGGGGGCTGCTGGGTTTGAGGGAGTTGAGGGTTCCTGGGAAGGACATGGGGCTTGCTGAGGGCTTTGGGGACCCCAGGCCCAGCGGCTCTGGCTGTGCTGGGAGACCCTGGGGGAGGTTCTGGGGCAGCTGCTCCCCGAGACCAGGGCAAACTTCAAAGCTTTATTGGGAACACTGGGAGCAGCCGGGCGGGGACACAGGGACAGCTCTGGGCACGGGCAGGGGGGACACACGAGGCCCCCAAAATGATCTCGGGGACGGAGCGGGGGGTCCCGGCCGGGCCCGAGGCCACGGGGAGGGGCTGCGGCCGCCGGCGGCTCAGGAGCTCTGTGGGCAGAGAAAAGGGGGTGACACCGGGCTGGGGGGCCCCGGGGGGCACACACGCTCTGGGGGAGGGGGGACACGACCCCCGGGACCCCCCCTGACCTTCTTGCACAGGCAGAGGCCCAGCCCCAGTGCCAGGAACACCGAGCCCAACACCAAGCCCCCGATCCCCGTCAGCATCTTGCTGCGGGCGGCGTCCGGCGGCATCTCTGGGGGGTCCAGAGGGGTCAGGACCCCCACAAATCTCTCACCTGCACCCCGAGCCCCTCCAGCCTCCCTCTCAGTCTCCCCCAGCACACCCAGGAGCCCTCAAAACCTCCTTCCAATCCCTTCCCGCCCTCCCCACCGCCCACCAAAGCCCCTCCTGGCCCCTCTCACCAGCCCACAGCCCCAAACCGCTCGCCCCCCACCACCCTACCAAATCCCCCCAAACCTTCTCCCAGTCCCTTCCCAGCCCCTCCACCGCTCCCCCACACCCCTCCCAGTCTCTTCCCAGCACAACCGACCTCAGCCCCAGCCCCGCTTGCCCATCCCCCAGCTCCTCCCAGCCCCTCCAGCCTCACTCCAATCCCTCCCACTTCCACCCGCCGCCCCCAAACTCCCTCCCGGCGCCCACCAGCACCCCCGGGACCCCACACCCCCCTCCCCAGCATCCTCCCGACTCCTGCTCAGCCCTTCCACAGCCCCCAGCCCCTCTCCCAGGTTCAACCAGGATCTCTCCAGTTCCCTCCCACTCGCTCCCAGCACACGCCAGTGCCTCTGCCAGCCCGGCCAGTGGCTCCCCCGTACCCCAGTGCCGCCTCAGGGGCTGCTCCAGGCTGACGTGCTCCACCTGGCACGTGTAGCTGAGCCCGCGCCGGGGCGGCCTTTCCAGCAGCACCAGCAGCTGGTGGCTCCAGTCCCCGTTGGGGACCACGTCGGTGGCCACCACCTGGCCCGACAGCTCCTGCTGGCCCTCGAACCACCTCACCTGGATGTGGGCGGGGTAGAAATCCATCACGGAGCCCAGCAGGCCTCTGGCACTGCCGGCCGGCGAGCTGGAGGGCAGCAGCGAGATGGAAACGCTGGGGGGCACTGGGAGAGAGCGGGGACACACTGGGATCAGCTGGGGGCCACTGGCAGAGAGAGGGGAGGGGCGGTGTGGGCTTGGGAGGGACTGGGAATGGACTGGGAGGGACAAGGAGTGGATTGGGAATAGACAGGGAGACTGGAAGACACTGGGGTGGCAATGACAGAGATGGGAGGGGATGGGGGGCACTGGGAGAGGGGGTCAACGTCTGGCACTGTACTGGGAATTAACTGGGAATAAACTGGGAAAGACTGGGAAGAACTGCTGTTGGACTAGGAGGGACTGGGAATGGACTGGGGTGAACTGGGAATGAAGCGCGCGGCCCTGGGAGGCGAGTCCAGCGCGGGGCACTGGGCACTGCGGGTCTGCCTGGCAACAGATGAGTCATCAGAGAGACGCGCCCTCTGATTGGCTGAGGGGCGTCATTTAGGCAGGGCCAGGATGGGCACGCTGGGAGGGCACTGGGAGAGTCATGAGAGTCACTGGGAAGGACAGAAGGACCAGGGGATGGTCCAATGGAGGGCTGAGGGCTCTGGGGTGATTCCCAGGGAGGGTTTGAGGGGCCCCAGGGTCATTGCCAGGGCAGGGCCCAAGGGGACACGCTCTGCCCCACGCTCACCCCTGCGCTCCATGACAAACCGGGGGAAGAACTGGTAGTTGTGCCGGCAGAGCAAGTCCACCGCAGCTCGCTTTCTCTCCATGATAATTGGGTTGCTGTTCCAGTACTGGGCCACCTTCTCCCCTAAGGCCGTGTACCCCACGTAGTGCCCCACGTCACTGTCGTACATCACGTCCTGCTCCCGGTTGTAGATGTACCTCTGCACGAGCCTCACCTTCTCCGTGCCGTTAATGAAGTAACACTCAAACTTTGCCATCAGTTGGATCACCTCTTCGTGTGCAGGACACAGGTCAGGAGGTGCCCCCCCAGCACCCCCAGAGCTCCGGGGGCCACCCCGGATCCCCACCCCGCACCCCCTGTGCCCCACGCCCGCGCTGCCGCTTCCTCTTTAACACCCTTCCCCCATTTCCCCTTTCACATCCCCTCCAGCCACCACCCATATCAACTTTGGGGTCCCATTCCCCGCTTTTGCACGTTTCCAAATTTTTAAAATACTATTTCCCGCATTCCGAGCCCCCTCCCGCTCAGTTTTGGGGTCTCAACTTCCCCTTTCCCCCTTTTTCCCCCTTCTCCCCCCTTGCCCTCCCGTCCCCCGCTCACCCGAGAGCTCCGCGCCCGCAGCCGGGGCCGCTCCCAGCACCACCAGTGCCCCCAGTACGGCCCCGGCTGCCGCCCCTCGCCCCATGGCCAGCGCCGGGAGGGGCCGCCAGCCCCAAACAGCCGCTCGGAACTGGGGCAACAGCGCGGAGCAGCGCGGGGTCATTACCCACGCGCTCTCTGATTGGTCGGGCGTGGTTTTCGGACGCCGTTTCATTGGCTGGAGTTTTTTTGGGCACGTTCCGATTGGCTCAACGTGTTTGTTGCGCGCTCAGATTGGCCGGTTCAGGGTTGAGTTTTGGACCCTTTTTTCAGAAGCTCTACCCGGCAACTGATGAGTCACCAGCATTACGCACTCTGATAGGCTGGAATTTCTCCAGGCTCTGTTTTTTTCGGGCTCTTGCCGGCAAGTCCCGACCCGCAGCGACGCCGCGCTCCCATTGGCTGAGCGCTTTTTGGGGCGCTGCTCCCCCACTCCCGCTCCCCCCAGTTCCCGCCGCTTTTCTGGCACCGGCACCGGCCCTTCCCAATTTCCCGGGATCCCGAGGAGCCATGGATGGAGCGCGGAGCCTCCCCTGGCTGCTGCTGCTGCTGCTGGCCCTGACCCTGCCCGGAATTTGGGGGGTCCAAGGTGGGGTTTGGGGGGTCCTGGAGCCGCGGGGTTGGGATTTGGGGTTCCCTGGAGCTTTGGGAATGGGGGATGGAGGGGGTTAAGGGGTCCAGCTCCTTTTCTGGGGCATTTTAAGAGTATTTTTCAGAAGGTTGCTGTCCTGTGTTGGTTTTTTTATCCCGGGGTTTCCCCCCTTTTCGAGATTTTGGGGGTTGGGAGTGGCCGAATTCAGGATTTCTCAAACTGACACACCCAGAACTGGGCACAGCACTCCAGGTGCAGCCTCACCAGTGCCTGTGGGGTTTTTATCTTCTTTTCCTTGTTAGAGCCAGGATTTAATTGAACGAGAGAGGTTGTTTCGTGTTCGGACTCAGATGTTCATTAATTCTTATCTTTGTTACAGTGTCACAAGCTGTGAGTTCTGGCTAACTAAGTGAAAAATGACTCCATCTCTAACTCTTTCCAAGGTCTTTTAAAAACAAATTCTCCAACCATGAAATGACACCTAATTTTTTTTACTTTTAACCCAATAACCAACAACCTGTGGTCTACAATACTGATTTTTCTACATAATTAAAAGATACCACCCAAACCCAGGAATATGAAGGAAGAAGAAGGTCAAAACAAAGACTGAGCCTACACCTTAAAACCTCAATTTTAAAAATATATATTGGTATATTCTAAAACATTAAACTCTAATTATTCCACCATGTGAGACCACACAGCTCCATTCAAACTGCACACCCACAATCCCAGTGCCATCCCATAATTCGGGAAGCCTTTTCCACGGCCTCAGGTCAAATGCAGAGTTTTCCTGGGGGGTCAGTGCCTGTCAGCACAGAAAGTCTGAAATTCTCATTCTCCAGGGCTCCAAGCAGTGCCGAGCCCAGGGGCAGAATGAGCTCCCTGCTCCTGCTGGCCACACCACTCCTGATCCAGGCCAGCAGCCCTTGGCCTTCTCGGCCCCCAGGGCACACTGCTGGCTCGTGTCCAGCTGCTGTCCCCAGTGTCCCCAGGTCCCTTTGTGCCCGGCCACTGTCCAGCCACACCGTGCCCAGCCCGTGGCGCTGCAGGGGTTAATGTGGCCAAAGGGCAGGACTGGGCACTTGGACTTGTTAAACCTCATCCTGTTGGGCTGTGCCCGTCCATCCAACCCTTCCTGCTCTGCTCTTCCTCCTCCTCCTCGGACATGGCCAGTGACACGTGGGGACATGGCTGGTGATGTGTGGGACATGGCCAGTGACACATGGGGACACAGCCAGTGACACGTGAGGACATGGCCAGGGACAGGTGGGGACAAGGCCAGTGACATGTGGGGACAAGGGCAGTGGCACGTGGGGACACGGCCAGTGACACGTGGGTACATGGCCAATGACATTTGGGGTCTCGGGGAGGGTTTCCTCACCCGACATTCTGGTTGTTTAAAGTTCTTGGCCCTCTAAAAGCCCCAAGTCATGTTGGTATAAAAAAGCAGAGTCCTCAAGGTTCTGTTTTCAGATTTCTTGTGATGTTTATTAATTGGTATCTCAGAATTTTCTCCTCTCCCAGCTGAGATCTGGACAGTGGCTGGGACATGATGGGACTGACCATTGATGGAACGTCACCTCACATTTTGACAGATAACTATGTGTAGGTTATTTACTATTTTGTACCAATGCCTAGTGCTCACACTAAAAGGGTCACTTTTACTGTTTTGTACCAATGCCCAGGGCTCACACTGAAAGGGTCACTTTTACTCTGACCCAACCCACTCTCACTGCCTTGTGCCATCACCACCCCAGGAGATGGAGGACAAGGAAGAAGGAGAGGGACACGAGGTACCACCCAAATTCCACCATTTTGTCCCCCATTTACTTCTATCCTAAGAGCCCTAAAACTACTGAATTTTGCATCTTCTACTGTGCTAAACTACTGTTTTCACTTCCTGGTGGTTTGCAATTCCTCTCTCTGTGTGGAAGCCCCTCCCATGGACTAAAATCAAACCTGGTGTTCTCCTGGGCTGTGCCAAGGTCTCTAAACCCCCTGGACTGGCTCCACACCCCCTTTCCAGGGCTCAAATTCCCTTTTTCGGGTCCCAGCTCATCCAAGGGGGTGTCCTGGACTCCGACACGTGGGGACAAGGCCACAAAAGCCAGCCAGAGCTGTCCCCCTCCAGACCTGCACCCCAAAATCCCCAAACTCGGGGATTCCTCCCAGGAAAAAGCTGCCAGGAGGGGCCAGAATGGAGGGAAAGGGGGGATGGGACCCCCAGACTGAGCAGGAGGGGCCTGGGACCCCCAAACCCAACCCGGGGCAGAGGGTGGGGATTGGGGGGCAATGGGGAAGGGCTGGGAGAGAGCGGGGAAAACACGGGCAGGGACCAAGTCCTGGTTTGGGCTGTTCTAATCCAGGCCCCTCTACTGTAAAAGTTCCGTGTTAGGGACAATCCTGGAGCTGTTTCCTGATAAGAAAATAAACCTACGGAACAGAAAGGAATTTAAACCTGAACGAAGCTCCAGGACCAGAGACACAGGAAGGTCTCCACCCTGGGAGACACCATAAATACAAGCAGCAACCTGGGTCCTGACTGCTTTATCCCAGCACAGGGTGAGGGCACCCAAAATTCAATCAGTTCAGGTTTCGTCCACTTTCTCAAGCCAAACATTGGGCACCAAAACAAATGGTATTTGTCCTGGTTTAGGGCAAAATTTGGGAAGAAGCCTCTCAATGGGGTACTTCTAGAAAGGAAATTCTTCACAAACTGGTTTGGTAAAAGATTTCCATGGAGAAAAGTGGAAAAACCCTGATTATTTAACAAGCAAAATATTCACTTTGTGTGAAAAAAATGAGTATTAAACAGTGGAACAACGTCCTGCTGTTCTAAAGAGACAGAAAATTCAGAAAAGACCTTGTGTGGATCAGAGAGAGACAGAGAGTCCTTCCTGTGGGTGTGTCCTGGTGTTCCCGGGCCAAACAATACCTGAACAGTCCCAATAAACCTCTGCCCTCAGATAACTAAAGAAAACCCAAACTAAAAGCAAAGGAGAGCTCACAGCCCCGTCCATGCCACAGACAACACAGTCCAGGAGAAGGGAAACTGAAGTCCTCATGTCTGTGATTTGAGAACAAACGCCTGAGACGTTCCAACATTTCTCCTTCTCCCTCCCGTCACTGTCAGATGTGGATTGAAAATTGAAAAAAATATTCCTGGGCTAAAGGGACAAACGGGGATAGAACTGAGCATCATAAAGTCACCCCAGGGCAGAACGGCCAAACAGTGGGTGAGGGGTCTGGGACACCCAAAGTGCATTGGGAGGGGTCTCGTTCCTTCTCCCTTCTAATCCTGCCTCGGCCTCCTCTTCTCTCCAGCGCTTCTCCCGCTCCTTCCTCCTCCTCCTCCTCCTCCTCCATCCCTTCTCCCGCTCCCCCCGGGCCCAGCGCCCCCCTTTGTGCCACTTTTCCCGCGGGAGGAGCCGCGATGGAGCCGGGGCAGGTCGGGCTGGGGCAGCGCTGGGCTCTGGGCCCGGCCTGGGCGCCTCCCCCGCGCCCCCTCCCCAAATTCTCCCCCCAGAGCCTTCGGGGGGTCCCGGCGCCTTTTGGGGTTCCCTGGGAGCCGCCTTGGGGTTCAGGCGCCTCCCGAGGCCCCCCCAGAGCCTTGGGGTGACACGGGGGGGACACACGGGGGTCCCCATTCCCGATCCAGCCCGGGGCCGCCTCTGCCCCCCCAATCACAGCCCCCCCCAAGTCCCTCCCCAGAGCCCCCCACAAACCCCACCGGGCACAACTGGGAAGCTTTATTGGGAACACTGGGAGCAGCCGGGCGGGGACACAGGGACAGCTCCGGGCACGGGCAGGGGGGACACACGAGGCCCCCAAAATCATCTCGGGGACGGAGCGGGGGGTCCCGGCCGGGCCCGAGGCCACGGGGAGGGGCTGCGGCCGCCGGCGGCTCAGGAGCTCTGTGGGCAGAGAAAAGGGGGTGACATCGGGCTGGGGGGCCCCGGGGGGGCACACACGCTCTGGGGGAGGGGGGACACGACCCCCGGGACCCCCCCTGACCTTCTTGCACAGGCAGAGGCCCAGCCCCAGCGCCAGGAACACCGAGCCCAACACCAAGCCCCCGATCCCCGTCAGCATCTTGCTGCGGGCGGCGTCCGGCGGCATCTCTGGGGGGTCCAGAGGGGTCAGGACCCCCCAAAACCTCTCACCCGCACCCCGAGCCCCTCCAGCCCCCCTCCTGCTCTACCCCACACCACCCACCGGCCCCTCCGACCTCCTCCCAATCCCTGCCCGCCCTCCCCATTATTTCAGTGCCTTCTCTGATTGGCTGAGGAGAGGCCCGGCAGTTGAGAGAAGGATGGGGACAGATCCCGCCCTGAGCACAACAGACCCAGCCTGGGCACAGGGAGTGAATTTGTTACCAACCAAACCACAGCAGCACACGGAGAAGGGAAAGAAATCTCTCCAACACCTTCCACACACCCAACGGGGATCACCAGGACCACGGATCACCAGGGCTCTGCCCAACGGGGTCACTGGGGATCATCCAACGCCGATCCTCCCATGGGGGATGGAGCTGGAGCAGCACACGAAGCTCTTCCCGCACTCGGGGCACTCGCAGGGCTTCCCTTATGGCGCCTCTGTTGGTGTCTGGTCAAGACAGAGCTCGTGGAGAAGCTCATCCCACACTCAGGACACTCACAGGGCCTCTCCCCGGTGTGGATGCGCCGGTGTTTTCTCAGGTCGGAGCTCCATCCAAACCTCTTCCCACATTCCAGGCAGGTGTAGGGCCGTTCCCCAGTGTGGATCACCTGGTGTTTCTTCAGGAAGAAGCTGCAGCTGAAACCCTTCCCACATTCCAGGCACTTGTGGGGCTTCTCCCCTCCATGAGGCTTCTCCACCAGCTCTGAGCTCCGCCTGGATCTCCGGCCGCCCTCCTGGCACAGGGCGGCTCTTTCCTCCTCGCATCTCCCTGGGCTGGGTTTGCAGCCCCTCCTCCTGCGGGATCTCTGGGGCTTTTCCTCCTTCTCCATCTGGCCAAGGCTTGGGAATGACAAATCCTGGTTTGGGGGAAAAAACAAGGGGTGAGTGCTTTGGGTTGGGGGTTTCTACTGCCCAAGTCCATCTCAGGATGTCTCCAGGCATTCTGTGTCCATCAAACTCTTCAAACTACCAAGATTCAGCCCAAAAATCCCTCCCAAGAGTTCTCCCTCTCTGATCTCCACATTTTGGTGTATCAGGGGTCCCCCTTCCCTGGGCCGATGGGGGTCCCGTGGTTCCTGCTGTCCCCCCTCTCCAGGATCTCGCTTAGGGATGATCTGGTGATCCCACACCAGCCCACGCTCTGCTGGCAGCAACCACCTGCACCCCTCCCCAGGGCCCAAGAGAAAACCCCAAGCCGTCGTGGACCCCCATGATCTGCCAAGGGGCATTTGTGGTTCAGCTTTGCGGTCCCCCAAGGTCTGAATATCCACAACCCCCAGAAAAACCTCCAGGGACCCCCCGGGATATTTGGGGGGAGCTCCCCACCCACGCTCACCAGCCGGCACCGAGCGCCACGCGGGGCCACCGAGGACAGCCCGGAGCTGCGGGGACAGAGGTGACAGGAGATCACCCAGCCCCGCACCAACAAGGCAGAACTCTGTAGGTTTGGGCTGGTTTGTCCCCAAAAGCAGCTCAGAGCCCGGCAGCCCCCAGGGTTCAAGGATTAGTGGGAGTTTTCCCGGTGGAATTGCTCCATGGCAGGAATTAAACCCTTTATTTAGTGGTCAGACTTTAGGATCTTCCAGATCTTTTCTAACCTAAACAGTTCTGACTCTTCTGCTGGTTTTTCCCCATGGGGTAACCGAAACTGGAGTCAGCAGGAAAAAGCACGAGGCACAAGTGTAGCAGAAAGACACAAAGCAGGAGCCCCACGAGCACAGGGAAAACGCCCCAGGAACAGCAAGGCTTGGATCAGGATATCTAAAGGCACCGCAGCCCTTCAGCATCCCAGGTCTCCTTCGAGCAGAGCAGCTGGGGCTCATTTGGAGCTTTCACTGCGAGCACGGACCCTTTGGAAGAAGCAGCTCCTGGAAATCACGTTTGGTGTGGAGTTCAGTTTTCCCGGTTCAGCCCCTGCACACAGGGATGAGGCTCAAACGGCCGAGCTGGGCCATGTCAGGGCTGAAAAGTCATCCTGCAAAGCCGGGGTTTGATCCTGGCAGGGCTGAAGGGGAGGAGGGAGGTGGAAGAGCAGCGGGTGTTTAACCCCGCGGCAGTGAGTGTGAACCATCGCAGGGGGAGGAATCCCGGGGGAGGAATCGCCCAGGAGAATCCCGGGGGAGGAATTCCGAGGGAGGCATCCCCGGGGCAGGAATCCCGGGCTATGAATTAACTGAGTAATTAATCCCGTTTAATTGAGCCGCGGAACGAAGCGCTCCCGGTGCATCCAAGACATTCAAACCCAAATCCTCCGCCGGGATCCCAAACCACAGCCGGGATCTTATCCCACCCCACAGTCCCTTCCCCTCCCTGCACCACCCGGGGCTTTGCACCACCACAGCCCCTCCAAAGGCCCCCAAAACCCAGCCCGAACCCACAGCCCGGCTCAGGGCGCGACAGCCGCTTCCCGCAGCGCTCCCCGGGGCCGAGATCCAGGCGGGCATTAACGATCTCCGTGGCCATGGTGGGATGGCGGGAGGTCCGGCTGGTCCCGACCCCGCGGGCCGGACCCTCGGAGCCTGGGCGGGGGTCGCTGGCCCGGCCCAGCCCGGCCCCAGGCCAGGGGAGCTGCGCGGAGCCGCCCCCGCGTCCCCGGGCCCGGACGGGCAACACCGAACCTGCCGCAGCCTCTGCCGAAGGAAGCCGGGGAAAGGTTGTTCTCCTCCGGGAATGGGACCCCATCGAGGAGCCTGTGCTGGCCCCACTCCAGCCGTGCTTTTCCCAAGGATCAAAAGGCTCCCAATCGTTAATAATGGAAAAGGCCAAACCAACCCAAAATTCGGGTTGTGCAGAGAGAGCTTTGGCCTCACTCCCCTCTGTCCAATGTGCTGATTTGTGGTGGAAAAAAGGCAGGTGGCATTGCAAGGACCGATCGTGGAGTTGTTGAGGTTGGACAGTGTCTCCAAAGCCGTGGAGTTCAGCCCTGCCAAAGCCACCCCTGACTGTGTCCCCAGGTGCCGCATCCTCGGCCCTGTTAAATCTCCCCAGGAATGGGGACTCCCCTCATGCCCTGGGCAGCCTGGGAAGGGCTGGACAACCCTTTCCATGAAGGAATTTTCCCTATTTCCCCCCTCTCGTGGGAGAAGAGCCCAGCCCCACCTGGCCCTGAGCCCCTTTGCAGGTAATTTGAGTGAGAAGGTCCCTCCTGAGCCCCCTTGTCTCCAGGCTGAGCCCCCTCAGCTGCTCCTCTTGAGTTCTCCACACCCTTCCCCAGCTCCATTCCCATCCCTGCACATGCTCCAACTCCTCAATGCCTCTCCTGGAGCTTGAAGCCCACCACTTCATCCCCAAAAAACAGGGAGACTCTTTGGAAATGGGGTTAGAGATGAGCCCTTCAAGGGGAGAGGAGGGGAAATGCTCCCAACAGCTCAAGAACTCTGTTTCTCCTGCAATTCCTTGTTTTCACATCACTTCCATGAGACAGCTGCTCCCTTTGGAAAACAGGATGGGACTACAATTGTTGGCACCAGGAAAGCCACAAAACAGCCCCAAATTACAGGAATTAAAGGTGTTAAGGGTGAGAGGCTCCATTGCTGAATCTGTGTTTAGGGAGATTTGCTCATCTCCCTCTGCAGAGAGGCTGAGAAGCCCTTCCAAGGACATACAGAAGCATCCAAAATTTGGGAATTTATCCCCATTTAGGAGTAAGTGGCCTGGCTAAGCTGATTGTTTAATTCTGCAATGAGCACCAGCCAACCCAGGGCCCCATTTCTGGCACCTCCCTGCTCTGACCCCTCCATTTCCATCCCCTCGTGAGACAAACATCACCCAAAGCTCTTTTTCCATCCAACAAATGGCTCTGAGGCCCTGCTGGGTAAAAGATGCTCTGTCCCTCCTGAGAGCAGGGATGGCTGCTGTGGTCAGCAGTGTGAAAGCACAGAGGGGGTGGCACAGGGGCATCCTGTGGAAGCTGCCTCAGGTGACTCCAGAGCTGCTGCAGCCGAAGGGATGCTGATCCTAGGAAAGGGCTCCTCAAAGGAGGGGATATGCTCCTCCAACGGCCAACTCCTCCCTCCCCACAGCCTGATCCCACCTAAGCCCACCTGAGCCAGGGTGACAGGCACATCACAGCTCCTTCCACCTTCCTCTGCTCCTTCAAGGAGGCAGAGAGGTGACACAGCCCCAAGAGTGCCAAGGGAAGGGGGAATGTGGAGACAGAAACTGGAAAGGGCTAGAGAAGAGGGAGGGAAGAGCAGGGCCCTCAAAAACAGTTTCTCCCCAGGCTGGGGAGAACAAGACAAACAGAATCAATGTGGGACCCTCCAGAATTCTCTGCCGTCCCAGCTGAAGCCCTCGCTGGCTGCTCCGGGCTGGACGGGCGCACCGGGAGCGCTGGGAAGGGGCCCCGGCTCGGGGCGCGGCCCCCGGGGCAGCCCCGCGGCAGCTCCAAGGCTCCGCCAGCCGGGATGGAACGTGGCAGGGGGAGCGGGGAAGGGACGGGGCTGCCGGCGCCGAGGGAACACCAGGGACACCGGGGGCGCTTCACGAGCATTTAATAAGAAACCCCAAAATTATAAACAATACAAAAACAGCAACAGTGGCACCTTAAAAACGGATGAGGGTCAGGAAGAGACATCCCACAGAAGGGATGGAATGGAATTCCACTGAATTGGAATGGACCCACAAGGATTGAGTCACACCCTTAAGGTATTGGTGCCTGTGGGGTCAAATCACACATTGGCATTATTGGCACCTTGCCCCAGCCACAGTCACATTCACATGTTTGTACCTGTTTGTACATTGCACTTGTTTGTTGCCTGTATTCACAGTGTTATACCAATATAGATATGAAATATCTGTGTATAAATAGTGTTAGAAGAAGGTATATGAAACCTGTTTCCACTGTGTTATATCTACATATATCTACAGGCTTAGTGTATAAATGTGTAGTGCAAGAGAAACAGGATGAGTCCTGGAGTGGCTCCAGGAGAAAGAAACCCCCAGCCCCAGCCCAGGCAGCCACACCTCAGCTTCCACATCACCTCCTCTTCCTGCACGTTCATCTCCTGGAGACCAGGCACTGAGGTGACCCTGAGACAAAATACTGAGATGTTCATGAGATCAGGCACTGAGGTGACCCTGAGGGTCAGTGCAAGGCAGACACTGTGCCTGAGGAAGGACATCCCAGGGTCTGGGAAAGGGCAAAGCTGTGACTGCCCAGCACAGAGAAGGTGCTTTGTCCATCCCCTGTCACAGCCGAGTTTGGGCTCTGCTGCACAGATAGGGCACCAGGTATGAGCAGGGCACACTCCTGAGTTTATTCTCAGCCAGGAAAACACACTCTGCATCGCCCAGGACAGGAACCCTGCAAGGAGGAGCAGAGACAATGCTGGCAACACAGGGGACACATTGTGCTCCCATGCCCCCATTCCCTGCCCACATCCCCCAGGCCCTGCTCGGCTCCCTGGGACTCACGAGGAGTTGAAGCTGCTGCCGTCCTCCCACTGAAGCTGCTGCCCCCGTCTGCGCAGCCCCAGCCAGAGATTGACCTTCCGGCTGGGGCGGGACAGGAACTCCTGGGAAGTGAAGAGACCAGCAGTCAGATCTGCACCCCCAGCCCAGGAGCCCCCCAGGCCCCCCTCGGACACCCCACACCCCCAGCCCCTCACTCACCATTTCCTCATCCCTGAGCACGGCCAGGGAGGCCCCGAGCTCAGAGCACCGAGCCTGACCCTGATCCCAGGTGTGCTGATCCTTCGAGAGGAAGTAGCAGATCCTGCGGTACCCGACCCAGTCATCAGGACAGGCCAGCGGAGTGCCAGGAAAAGCTGCAATGTTTGTTTGTCTTCCCCCTGCAGAGGGAAGAGGAGAAGGTCCAGGATTCCCCTCCACAGGCAATAGGGACCCTGCTGTGCCCCGAGGGGCTGGGCTGAGGCAGCTGCTCCTCCCTTACCTGACAGCACAGCCAAGGCCGGCACCAAAGCCAGGACCAGCATCACGAGCAGAGTCAGCACCAGGGTGACCTTGGGATGGGATCTGAACCTCTCACCTGCAGCAGTAAAGAGTCCATGGCTGTGAGGACGGGGCTGTCCTGAGCACGCCCAGCCCTCACATCCCCCCACCCAACACCCGGGGGACACAGGAGGGATCCCCCATTCTGTGTGCCCCTCACTCAGCTGGCAGCAAGAGAAACAAGGGACAGGGGCACAGCCAGGGCCAGGGCACAGCCGGGGCCAGAAGAACTGCCCAGCGCCGGGGGCAGCCGGGGGTGTCGGTCCCGGCCCCTGCGGGGGCCCAGCAGAGCAGGAGGGCTCTTCCAGAGCCCTGGAAACAGCCACAGCCCTGCCAGCCCTGTGCACCTGTGGGGTGACACTGTCCCCTCCCTACAGGCCACGGCGCTGGCCCTGCACTCACACAGACATCCTCCATGAATTCTTTCCTGTCCTTTCCTGGTTGCCGATCCACCTTGGACGTCCAGGATTTCATTCACTGTCCTGGCACTGCAGCGGGGTCCTTCCTCCGCATCTTCACTCTCTGCACACTCACCAGTGGCCCCTTCCTGCTTAGGACAAGTGGCTTCTTGTGCCCGAGGCAAGTGTGTAACCCTGGCTGCTGAAACAGGCTGGGGACCTGGGGGCTGAATCACAGCCTTTTGAACGGAGCAGGATTCCCTCTCTTCCAGATCACAGCTGGGCTCTCTTTGCTTGGAATAAAGAACACGGGTTTCCTGAGACATGAACGCGGCTGAAAAAGACGTTCAGAGCTCCGACCCAGGAACAGTTTTACAACGACGGCGATGGAAGGTTTAATGGCCCGTGCCAGAGACCGCGGCTGGTTCCGGCCCTGCGGTTCTCCAGGCTCAGGAAGGCGGTGCCAGCTCCGTCCTGCCCTGTCCCTGCTGCCCGGGGACGCTGCGGCAGCACCTGCGGACACAAGCGCAGCCTCCGGGAGCTCCGAGCCCGGCGGGGCGCCCGCAGCCCCGGCCCCCTCCGGCTCTGCAGCTGCTGCAGACGAGCTCCGGGCCGGGACAGGCGGTGACAGCGCCTGGGACCTGCCGAGTGCCGGCCCGGGGCGGCTGCGGATCGGGCTCGGCCTCCGAGGGGAAGAACCGGCAGCCCCGAGGAGGCGCAGGACCGTCCCCTGCAGCCCCTGTCCGGGCGGGCTGGAGCCCAGGGACACTGAGCGCTGCCACCGCCCTTTGTGTCCCTGTTGGGAACAGGAGAGGCGGGGCCTGGCAGGAAAAGCCGAACTTCGGCGGCTTCACCCGGCGCTGTGCCCGGAGGGACATCCCAGCCCAGTTTCACATCCGACTTTTCAAATTAGGGAAACAATGGAATAATCACAGGACGGGATCGCGGCAGTTCCGTGCCGCGCGCCAAGCCCGCCCCTCTCCCCCATTGGCCGACGTCTCCCGCCGCGTCTCCTTCTCGCGCGCTGATTGGTCAGAGCTGGGCTGAGGGACGATCCCGGCCCGCCCACTCCGCCATGCTCGGATCGGCCCCCGGAGCGCGGAGCGACTCTGGAAACCGGGACCGGCCCCGGGAGCGGCGGCAGCGGCCGGAGCCCGGTGAGGCGGCACTGGCGGAGCTCGGAGGCGGCGCCAGCGCAGGTGGGAGCCGCGCTCGGTTCTGCCGGGGCTCGGGGCTGGCTGCGGGCGGAGGGGGCGGCAGGGGGCTCCGGCGGGTTCCTTGTGCCGTGTCGGCGCCGTGTTGCCCGTGGCCTGAGGGCGCTGCGGGAGCGGCTGCCCGCGCTCTCCTTCCCGCCGCTGCCTCGGCAGGAGCCGCTGCCGGAGCAGCGCCGGCTCGTCCCGGTTCCTGTGGGGAGGACGGAGGTGGCCGCCCTGTCCCCGGGGGGGGCTGTGCGGGAAAATTCCCAGAGGTGGCCAGAGGTTTGTGTCCCCACAGGAGCCCGAGGAGTCCTGTAAAAGTGACTTTATTCCTGAACAAAGGGAGAGGCCGTGCGGCCTTTGCCGGGGGGTCTCTCCAATTGTTGCAGGACGCGGCCTCCTTTTTCTCCTGATTTTCCCTTCTGCATCTCCCTGTCCCTTTGCCCCGTGGCGAAGGTCCTTGGAAAGTTCCGACTTCCCGATCCGCCTCCTGCATGTCCTCGTTAATATGCGCCCCCCTTTTGTAGAACATCCGATATTCCCGGCTCTGCTCAGTCTTTGTTCTTCTTCTCCGTGTTCAGGAATTTCGCAGGGCCTTGGCTGAGCACAGTCCGTGTCAATGAGGAACATTTTCTGAAACTGATGGATTCTCCCGTTCCTCCCTTATCTCCCAGTCCCTGGCCCTGTCTCCAAGCAGATTCACTCGTTGACTCTGTTTTTTCTTGCTGGGTCCTCTTTGGTTTTGGGATTATTGTCAGTGACCTCAATTCTGAGAAATGAGTTTCATGCATTATTCAAATATTCTTGGTAGCTTTCATTGTTATAGAAACTTTGCTTTTTTTTTTGTTTTCTGTTCTGGCTTATCTAAATAACATCCTGTGGATCAGGTCAATATATTTTATTTCTTCTTGTGGCTTCATCCTGTTGTTTCACACTTCCCAGATACTGAACAGGTAACAAATTCTTCTCTAATTCTTCTCCCGTGCTCTGGTTGGTGTCACCCTTATCACTTGGAGAGGTCAGTCAGCAGATGTGGGAAACAACCTAATTGCTTTACACAGTTCTCTCGGTTACAAGAAGTATTTTAACATTTTATATTTTGCTAAGGCCTGTGGTACAATACATTCATCACATAATTATTTCTATAAGCTGTAAGGTGAATACATCAACATAACACTCATCACACTACTATTTCCATGGGCTTTACTGTGCATACTAAAATGAGAAATAAGTTTTATTAGCAAGCAGCTAAAAGGGATTATAAATTCCACTGCACTTGAAATCAATAACCACATACAAAGACTAATGCACAAATGTGAAAGCCAATATTATCGGGTCATTTTTAACAGTTCCTGTCCTTTTGTAGCCGTGTGTGGCTCAGGAGGCCTGGCTGCCACCTGCATCCCCTTGCTCAGCTGTGAATGAGCTGCCCTCAGCAAGGTGTGGTGCAGGGCCCAAAGATGAGAGTTGCTGTAGCACAACAGAGGAGAAAGAGCATTCGTTTAACCCCTGCTGTGCCAGGGAGCCACCAAACCGTGTCCCATTCCCATCCTTTCCACGTTTGGACCGGAACATGAGCTGCTTTCTTATTTCCTTTGTTTTCTGTTTCCCCACTTTTCTGTTGTCATCTCTTTGCCAACAGCACCTTGAGTCATTTAATTTTCCACCCTGTCCTCCTCCTTCTGCTCACAGATAATCTGATCCCAGCCCGTGGTGAAATGTTGTGTTCTTGGTTTGAGTGGATTGGTGGGCCAGACTGAGGAGCTGGATCTGTCTGGTTGGTTATTATTTCGTGGACATCTTATAATCTAATTGTGCCATTGGAATGATCAATGTGTTCTCTGGCTCCTGATGTGAATTGGTTTGGGTTCCCAGGGGCTGGTCCAGGGTGTTGTAGGATTTGTTGTGGTGGCCGTTCATCTTTTCCCCATTTTTGGGGGCTCCCTCCAGCCAGGGCTGCATCAATTGATCTCTTTTCTCTAATTAAATCATCCCAGACTTGGATTCCCAAGTGATTTCTCTGAGCCTGTGGTAGCACAAACAGCCCAGTGGTCTGATGCTCCCTGTGTGACACAGACAGTGCCAGCACATGTTGGAGTGGGGAGAGGGATGATTCCCCCCACTTCTTGTAGTGAAGTTTTCACACCATTCTCCACTGGCTGTTTCCCTTTGCAGCTGAAGCAATTTGTGTTGCAGAGTCAGATCTCCTCCCTGTGGGCTCTGCCTTTGGCTGTGCCAATTCCATCTGTGCAAGCAGGCAGAGCTTGGGCTGAGGGGCAGAGGGAATCAGCCCAATTCCTCCCGCAGGCAAGAAGAGCCTGGTGCACTGTCCCCACTTTTCCCCAGCAGTGTTAATTTGCATTTCTAAAGCTCCTCTCCTGGCTGCCTGGAATGGAGTTTCTCTTCCAGAGCAGCCACTGAATGACTCACATGTGGCCCCCCCCCCCCCCACAATCTGCTTTGTTTTGTTTTGTTTTCTTTTAACTGATATGGAGAATGTTTATGAATATAAAAATACAGAATTTTCCAATTATCATTTGGTAGTTTTGTGGAAGTAGTGAAGCAGCTTGTACTGAGAAGATTAGCTATTAAAGTTGCTTGTTAGGTAGTTAAAGGTAGAAGTCTTACAGGTAAGATGTATAATACTGAAACTCACAAGTAGGTATTTGTCAAAAATCGATAAAGCAGAGTTTGTGGCTTGAATCCAGCAAAATCTAGCTCCTAATCTTTGGCAAGAGCAAAGTGACCTGACAAACAGCCAAACCTCCACTGCACCTGCCCAGAAGCAAAGATCAGCCTGAGGAAGACTCAGCCTTCCTCCCAAGGCCCCAGCTCACAACCACCAGGACGGGTGGGCTCTAGTTAGAGCACGAATGAGAGAATGCAGGGAACGGGCAGGTGAGGTGTGGATTTGTGGGATCAACGTGTATTTAAACCTGGACTTGTCTTGAGCAGGTGCACAGGGTTTGCAGGAGATATCCCCTGGTTTGGAGGATGTATTGCCCTGTCAGGTAATGCTAATTCCCAGGACAGTTTGTCCTGGCCAAAATCAGGAGCCTGGTTCTTGCTGGTTTCTTTATCAACTTGTTCTGTTTTATTGGGTCTTCACAATACCTAAGTCCCTCTTTACTGAGTTTTAATAATATAAATCTTATCTCCATGGCTTTAACCTAGAAACTAAATTCCTGTGTATTTTGTTAATTGGTCCTTCCTTACAAGTTACACTCCTGTGTGTTCTGGCACAAGTTGTTTCTCTACTTGTACAAAACTGCTAAATAAGCTGTAACTATTTCTGTTCTCCCATTCACCTGTTGAAGCACATTTTATGTTGCCAAAATTCTGAATTTTCATGTGCATGTACATTTCTCATATCAGCAGCCTCCCATCCTCCTCCTGCAGCCGGGAAGTCCAAATCTCCTTTGGGCCTTGCGAGCCCTTGAGCCCAGGGTGAGGGGTCCCCCCGTGCTGAGCTGTGCTGGGGCTGTTTCTGTGCTCAGGGACACTTGGGATGGGCCACTTGGCCCCCAGTGGTGCTTCTTCCCACTCCTCAGGCAGGGCCCCATGTCCTGGTTGGATGGTGTGAACAGCAAAGTCCCAAGGCAGGGTCTGTGCCAGCCCAGCTTCCAGTGGGAGAGATTTCACAGGAGACAGGATTCTGGCCACAGGCTGCTTTAAATACACATCCCTTATCTCCAGCCTGCACTAGGTGGAGAATTGCCAGGGGAAGGAATTCCAAAGATCAATTCCAAGGGAGATAATTGAATATCTGCCCTGGATCTGGCTCTTATTCTTGCCAGAGCCAATGGCAAAAGCCCCACCTGTGGCCTCTTGGTTTCTGTCAGCAGCTTCCAAAGGTGTTTCTTTATTTCCCCATTCATTCTTTCTACCTGACCTGAGCTCTGGGGGTGCCAGGGGTTGTGGAGGTCCCATTGTGTTCCTAAAGCTGCCAGAACCCCCTGAAGGATCTTTCCTGTAAAATGAGTTCCCCTATTGTAGTTTATTGCTTCCACAATCCTTTCTCTTGGAATTATTTGTTTCAGAAATAGCTTTCTAAGTGATCCAGTGATTACTGCAGAAGTCAGAATTGCTTTTGGCCACCCTGTTGGGTGACATGGTGTCAGCAGGAGATATTTCAGCCTTCCTGCTCAGGGCATTTCAGTCCCAGGCTCTCACAGGCACACACAGCTCTGCCGGTTGAGCTGACCATGTGGGGGGTAACCTGTGCTTTGTCTGATTCCCTTTCCTAAATAACAGCGTGTCTTGTAACTCTTTTCCCTTCTGCTGCCCTTGGAGCCCCGTCCAGAAACACCTTTTCTCCCTGAGGCCAGGGAATGTCTCATCAATCTCTCCCAGCCTGGCTCTGGAGCTCTGTCACCTCAGTGCAGTCATGGGTTTCTCCCCAGCCCCTGTGCAGGCTGTTCCAACAGGAGGCTGGGTTAAACCCTTCCCCTGTCCTCACTTCTAAATCCTCCTGTGCCACTGAACAAGTTTCCTGCTGGAATAACCCAGCCCTGCTCTTTTGGTTCTCAGAGGCTGAACTTGATGCCAGACTTGGACAACAGGAGATCCTTGTGCTGTCAGTTTTCAGGCCTCAGGTCCCATTCAAGCTGTGGCTGCACAATTCTGCAGACAGTGGGGCCACTCTGGCCACTGGGTTAAACATTTTAGCACAAGAATTCCTTTGGCCTGGCCCTGTTTAACACTCACATACAATTCCAGTTCCTTTTCTGAGTCTGGAGGAGCCATGGCTTGAGCATCAATCATTTTGGGGTTTTTTTTCATTTCTCAAGTTTTGTTCCCTTTCCCATGTCCAAACCATAACACTGAGGCTGTGTGGGGTTAAAAAGTCATCCAGTGTTTTAGCTGGAGCAGAGAATCCTCAATCCAGGTCCTGCAATTCCCAATTGTGAAAAACGAGGTTCACTTTTTGGTAAATTTAAAAAACTATGTTTAATAAAATAATTAAGACAATTAGGAGATAAAAAAAAGCCAATTACGGCCAGCCGGGTGACTCGGCATTCAGCCAAGTCCACACTTTGCTTTCTCAGAGACACTCGTTAAATACCCTTCCCGTTATATCGATATATGAATATTCATAAAATTCCATAAACTAGTTTCCATATTCCAGGAACTGTTTTGCATGGCCCCTCCTTGGGTCCGCCTTTTAAGAGCATGCGTGTTTCGTGGCTGTGTCCTTTTTATCGCGTCCAGCTTGGGCCTTGGTCCGTGCTTTCTGCAGGTGGGAGATGCTGATAGTTGGTGTATCAATAGCAGGGTCCTCTTTACATGTTCACTGGATGTTATCCCAACCAAACAGACAGTTTAAGCACATTACATCAGTTATTACCACTATACCTAATTTTCTAAAAGCAGAATTAAAAACTTATATTCTATATGTATATTCTATATCCTTACCACAACATTATTTACTATATAGCACACATCTTGCTAAAAGCCAACTTTATATAAAATATATATAACACCTATTAATCCTCAGAATTATCACAGCTGCTTTTTAGTCCTGGGTAACATTACTCCTGAGATTACAAAGCCCTTCCTTCCCTCCCTTGCAATAGGGTTTTGCTTTTAGACACCACTTGTGCTGTGTAGTGACATCCGTGGACGGCAGGGACAAGGAACTCTGCAGAGCTGAGATATTCTAGAAACACGTGGCTTTATTACAAGGGTGGTGGGTAAAGAGGGCTTTGCCTTCAGCCACCAGCCTGGGCTGGAGGGAAGCCCCGAGAGAGAGAGGGGAGAGAGAGGGTAGAAGAGAGCTCAGGGGTAGAAGTGAGGTAAGAGTGGGGGAAGGGATAAGACAGCAGGGATAAGAGAGAGGGGGCAAGAGCGTGGGGGGAAAGAGCAAGAGAGCAAGAGCAAGAGAGAGGGCACCTTGTTACAATCCATTCTCTCTCTTTTTGTGTTGAATATTCTAATTCACAGTGACCAACCGGTGCAAGATCCAAAACCTACAAACTTTGCATGCAGCCTATGAGAACTACTATATTACCATGTCATTTTATATTCTAAACTCTAAAGACTACTTTTCTTATCTGCTTTTTCCCTGATCCCTTGCAGAGTGGAAAGGCTGCATTCCTGAGTCCTTTTGTTTCTGCCCTTCAACCCATCTCCAGCTAATCCCCGTTTTCCTGCCTCCCATGCCTACATGTCAAAGCTGGCTTTCATTTCTATTGCACTCACAGGTTTTTCATCTGCAGTATTTCTTGCCAGACAATCATATCCATAAGTCCTTCCTGTCCCATCTTTCCCAACAGTGCTGGTTACTTCAGAGTGATTTGGAGAGGCTGGGAATCTAATTTTCCCCTTTCCCTGGGGCTGCCCACACTTGTGGGTTCACTTCAGCACAGGCCTTGCCAGACTTTTGACACAGAGGTACAAGAGAACTGGCCTCTGTATCACCTTTTACAATATTAATTTGCATTCCCAATTTAGCCATCAAAGGCCTTCCCAGTAAATTACAATCACAATGAGGAGCAAATAAAACTTCCTGCATTTCAAACCCATCCCCGGCATCTGCTAATAGTGGTTGAATAAAACACCCCCCCTCATCTTTCCCACTTGTCCCCTGGATAATCAAAGATATTTTTGGCCTTTTCCCCCTTAGGTGTAAGATTGAGAGTGGGTGGAGAGGCCCCTGTGTGTATGAGGAAAGGCCTGGTTGGGATGCAGCCCCAGGCTGAATGTTGTCAAGGGCTCCAGTGTGGTGGGTCCCTGGTGTAATGGGAGCTGTGGCAGCCCTAGGAATCCATGTCCGTGCAGGGCTGGACTTGCTCCTGCTGAGGGTGCTGCTGTGTGTGCTTGCAGTGTCCCTGTGGGCTGCAGATGGATCCCTGCTTCCTTGGCAGGGGCTGTTTGGGTGGGCTCTCCCCCTGCCGAGGAGGGCAATGCCTGTGCCAGGTGCTTGTGGCCGAGCCCGTCCCCTCGGTGCTGGGGCCCCCTTGGGCCCTGGGCTTCATCCCTCAGGGGCTGTGGAAACTCTGCCATGGCCTTTGCCTTCAGCTTGGCCTTTTCCTGCTCCCTTCTTGCCTTCACCTGCTGTGCCTTTGTGCCCAAGTGCTGCAGGGGCTTCTTGTGCCCCTCGTGCAGCCCCCCTGAGTGCCTGTGGGTGCTCATCCTCTGACAGCTGCTGAGCTTTCTGCACAATCATTCCTTTCTGCAGGGCCCAAACAAGATCCTTCAAAGATGATCTGGATCCTTCCCGGGATAATGCACATTTCCCAGCTCTTCCTTCCTTCCTTCCTTCCTTCCTTGGCGCTGGTGCTTGTGCTGGCCGTGCCCTGCAGAGCCCGTATCCCAGAGCCGGTGCCTGTGGTGCCGCAGTGTCCAAAGGCGGCTCCCCCGGCGGGCAGGGCCGGCAGCTCCACGGGCGGCAGCGGCCGGGCGTCCCGCAGCCTCCTGGGGGCCGGGGGCCAGTGCCGGCCCTGCCCGGGGGGTGGTGGGCTCAGGCAGCGCCCGGCGCTGAGCCCCGGCTGCCCCACAGCCCCGGCCCGGCCCCGCAGCTCCCCACAGGCCCCCAGCCCGTGCTCCCGGTGCCGCCCCTCTGCGCCCGCTCCTGCCGCTCCCCAGCACAGAGAAACCCCCTGGGATCCTGACCTCCTTGTTTGCCTCTCCTGCCAACCGGGGCTACAAACCATCTGCATCAGCTCCCAGAGTTTGAGCATTACACCCTGCTTGAAAATGTCCCAGTCCTCAGTATTTTTCTCTTCCTGTTTTTTTCCATCATCTTCTTTCTCACCACAGAGATTCCTCCTGCTGCCTCTTGCCTTAACTGTAATCCTGCACCCTCCCCTTCCCCCTCACCCTTCCCAGCACACCAACACCATCCATCCCCTGCTGTCTAAATCCCTTCTGGACTTCCCTTCTTGCCCCTCTGGGTGTCCATGTCCTTAATTACCTCTGGGAGAATGATGCCTTGGAAGGCTGGCCTGAAACAGAGACTGGACAGAGCTAGAGAATAAAGCAGATATTTATTGAAAGCTCTTTAGGGCAGACCTTGGGCAGGGCAGGAGCCTGACCAGGGCTACACTCAAGGTGGACTTGAAATGGTCTCCTCATGGACGACTGGTCACGAGGTCCTAAACTTTGCTGTTTTGGTCCATTTGCATATTGGAGCCCAGTTGTCCAGCCCAGGCTCAGGTGGTGAGGTGTGTGAAAAACGAGGTTCACTTTTTAGTAAATTTTAAGGAATATGTTTAATAAAATAATTAAGACAATTAGGAGATAAGAAAAAACCAAAAACGGCCGGCCGGGTGACTTGGCATTCAGCCAAGTCCACACCTTGCCTTCTCAGGGATACTCGTTAAATACCCTTTTCGTTATATCGATATATGAATATTCATAAAATTCCATAAACTAGTTTCCATATTCCAAGAACTGCTCTGCATGGTCCCTCCTTGGATCCGCCTTTTTAGAGCATGCGTGTTTCGTGGCTGTGTCCTTTTTATCGCGTCCAGCTTGGGCCTTGGTCTGTGCTTGCTTTGGGTGATAGATGCTGATAGTTGGTGTTATCAGTAGCCAGAGTCTTCTTTACATGTTCACTGGATGTTATCCCAACCAAACAGACAGTTTAAGCAGCTGCTACATCAACTACTCCCTTTATATCTAGTCTTACCAATAGCAGAAATAAACTTATACCTTTATATCTTTACTATGTTATTAATCATATAGCATACATCTTGCGAAAAGCCAATTTTATAATACACACATATAACAGGTGTCATCCTTGTTGTTTCTCTCTTCAGTCCCCCGCGCTGTCGTGGCGGGAGCGGCTGCAGTGGGAGCGAGTGCGGGCGGGAGCGGCCGAGAGCCCAGCGCTGCCCCAGCCCGAGCTGCCCAGCTCCATCCGTGCCCCTCCGGTGGGATGCTGTGGGTTTGGGGGGGAAGAGGGAGCCGGCAGTGGGTGCTGGGCCTGGGGCAGGAGGGGAAGGGAAGGAGAAGCAGAGTTGAAGAACAAAATGTTCAAAGGATGCAGATGGGAGGAAAAGGTGGGATTGTGCAGGAGAAAGAGGAATAGTAGGAGGAAATGGAGTGTTAGAAGGA
>NW_028154331.1:0-26135 GCF_965231275.1 Zosterops lateralis
TTCCAAAGCAGCTGGAGCTACCACGGGCTCCCCACAGGCTTATTTTCACTTGGAGAACACAGAAAACACACCAAGGTGCTGCTGCAAGCAAAGTTACAGAGGTTTCCCAGAGTGTTGCTTTTCTCGAGAAAAGAGCGCTTTACAGCGCTTTCTGGCTGCTAGAGACATGCAGAAAGAGCAAGTGTGGCAGAATGTGTTCCAAAGCAGCTGGAGCTACCACGGGCTCCCGACAGGCTTATTTTCACTTGGAGAACACAGAAAACACACCAAGGTGCTGCTGCAAGCAAAGTTACAGAGGTTTCCCAGAGTGTTGCTTTTCTCGAGAAAAGAGCGCTTTACAGCGCTTTCTGGCTGCTAGAGACATGCAGAAAGAGCAAGTGTGGCAGAATGTGTTCCAAAGCAGCTGGAGCTACCACGGGCTCCCCACAGGCTTATTTTCACTTGGAGAACACAGAAAACACACCAAGGTGCTGCTGCAAGCAAAGTTACAGAGGTTTCCCAGAGTGTTGCTTTTCTCGAGAAAAGAGCGCTTTACAGCGCTTTCTGGCTGCTAGAGACATGCAGAAAGAGCAAGTGTGGCAGAATGTGTTCCAAAGCAGCTGGAGCTACCACGGGCTCCGGACAGGCTTATTTTCACTTGGAGAACACAGAAAACACACCAAGGTGCTGCTGCAAGCAAAGTTACAGAGGTTTCCCAGAGTGTTGCTTTTCTCGAGAAAAGAGCGCTTTACAGCGCTTTCTGGCTGCTAGAGACATGCAGAAAGAGCAAGTGTGGCAGAATGTGTTCCAAAGCAGCTGGAGCTACCACGGGCTCCCGACAGGCTTATTTTCACTTGGAGAACACAGAAAACACACCAAGGTGCTGCTGCAAGCAAAGTTACAGAGGTTTCCCAGAGTGTTGCTTTTCTCGAGAAAAGAGCGCTTTACAGCGCTTTCTGGCTGCTAGAGACATGCAGAAAGAGCAAGTGTGGCAGAATGTGTTCCAAAGCAGCTGGAGCTACCACGGGCTCCCGACAGGCTTATTTTCACTTGGAGAACACAGAAAACACACCAAGGTGCTGCTGCAAGCAAAGTTACAGAGGTTTCCCAGAGTGTTGCTTTTCTCGAGAAAAGAGCGCTTTACAGCGCTTTCTGGCTGCTAGAGACATGCAGAAAGAGCAAGTGTGGCAGAATGTGTTCCAAAGCAGCTGGAGCTACCACGGGCTCCGGACAGGCTTATTTTCACTTGGAGAACACAGAAAACACACCAAGGTGCTGCTGCAAGCAAAGTTACAGAGGTTTCCCAGAGTGTTGCTTTTCTCGAGAAAAGAGCGCTTTACAGCGCTTTCTGGCTGCTAGAGACATGCAGAAAGAGCAAGTGTGGCAGAATGTGTTCCAAAGCAGCTGGAGCTACCACGGGCTCCCCACAGGCTTATTTTCACTTGGAGAACACAGAAAACACACCAAGGTGCTGCTGCAAGCAAAGTTACAGAGGTTTCCCAGAGTGTTGCTTTTCTCGAGAAAAGAGCGCTTTACAGCGCTTTCTGGCTGCTAGAGACATGCAGAAAGAGCAAGTGTGGCAGAATGTGTTCCAAAGCAGCTGGAGCTACCACGGGCTCCCGACAGGCTTATTTTCACTTGGAGAACACAGAAAACACACCAAGGTGCTGCTGCAAGCAAAGTTACAGAGGTTTCCCAGAGTGTTGCTTTTCTCGAGAAAAGAGCGCTTTACAGCGCTTTCTGGCTGCTAGAGACATGCAGAAAGAGCAAGTGTGGCAGAATGTGTTCCAAAGCAGCTGGAGCTACCACGGGCTCCGGACAGGCTTATTTTCACTTGGAGAACACAGAAAACACACCAAGGTGCTGCTGCAAGCAAAGTTACAGAGGTTTCCCAGAGTGTTGCTTTTCTCGAGAAAAGAGCGCTTTACAGCGCTTTCTGGCTGCTAGAGACATGCAGAAAGAGCAAGTGTGGCAGAATGTGTTCCAAAGCAGCTGGAGCTACCACGGGCTCCCGACAGGCTTATTTTCACTTGGAGAACACAGAAAACACACCAAGGTGCTGCTGCAAGCAAAGTTACAGAGGTTTCCCAGAGTGTTGCTTTTCTCGAGAAAAGAGCGCTTTACAGCGCTTTCTGGCTGCTAGAGACATGCAGAAAGAGCAAGTGTGGCAGAATGTGTTCCAAAGCAGCTGGAGCTACCACGGGCTCCCCACAGGCTTATTTTCACTTGGAGAACACAGAAAACACACCAAGGTGCTGCTGCAAGCAAAGTTACAGAGGTTTCCCAGAGTGTTGCTTTTCTCGAGAAAAGAGCGCTTTACAGCGCTTTCTGGCTGCTAGAGACATGCAGAAAGAGCAAGTGTGGCAGAATGTGTTCCAAAGCAGCTGGAGCTACCACGGGCTCCCCACAGGCTTATTTTCACTTGGAGAACACAGAAAACACACCAAGGTGCTGCTGCAAGCAAAGTTACAGAGGTTTCCCAGAGTGTTGCTTTTCTCGAGAAAAGAGCGCTTTACAGCGCTTTCTGGCTGCTAGAGACATGCAGAAAGAGCAAGTGTGGCAGAATGTGTTCCAAAGCAGCTGGAGCTACCACGGGCTCCCCACAGGCTTATTTTCACTTGGAGAACACAGAAAACACACCAAGGTGCTGCTGCAAGCAAAGTTACAGAGGTTTCCCAGAGTGTTGCTTTTCTCGAGAAAAGAGCGCTTTACAGCGCTTTCTGGCTGCTAGAGACATGCAGAAAGAGCAAGTGTGGCAGAATGTGTTCCAAAGCAGCTGGAGCTACCACGGGCTCCCGACAGGCTTATTTTCACTTGGAGAACACAGAAAACACACCAAGGTGCTGCTGCAAGCAAAGTTACAGAGGTTTCCCAGAGTGTTGCTTTTCTCGAGAAAAGAGCGCTTTACAGCGCTTTCTGGCTGCTAGAGACATGCAGAAAGAGCAAGTGTGGCAGAATGTGTTCCAAAGCAGCTGGAGCTACCACGGGCTCCCCACAGGCTTATTTTCACTTGGAGAACACAGAAAACACACCAAGGTGCTGCTGCAAGCAAAGTTACAGAGGTTTCCCAGAGTGTTGCTTTTCTCGAGAAAAGAGCGCTTTACAGCGCTTTCTGGCTGCTAGAGACATGCAGAAAGAGCAAGTGTGGCAGAATGTGTTCCAAAGCAGCTGGAGCTACCACGGGCTCCGGACAGGCTTATTTTCACTTGGAGAACACAGAAAACACACCAAGGTGCTGCTGCAAGCAAAGTTACAGAGGTTTCCCAGAGTGTTGCTTTTCTCGAGAAAAGAGCGCTTTACAGCGCTTTCTGGCTGCTAGAGACATGCAGAAAGAGCAAGTGTGGCAGAATGTGTTCCAAAGCAGCTGGAGCTACCACGGGCTCCCGACAGGCTTATTTTCACTTGGAGAACACAGAAAACACACCAAGGTGCTGCTGCAAGCAAAGTTACAGAGGTTTCCCAGAGTGTTGCTTTTCTCGAGAAAAGAGCGCTTTACAGCGCTTTCTGGCTGCTAGAGACATGCAGAAAGAGCAAGTGTGGCAGAATGTGTTCCAAAGCAGCTGGAGCTACCACGGGCTCCCGGACAGGCTTATTTTCACTTGGAGAACACAGAAAACACACCAAGGTGCTGCTGCAAGCAAAGTTACAGAGGTTTCCCAGAGTGTTGCTTTTCTCGAGAAAAGAGCGCTTTACAGCGCTTTCTGGCTGCTAGAGACATGCAGAAAGAGCAAGTGTGGCAGAATGTGTTCCAAAGCAGCTGGAGCTACCACGGGCTCCGGACAGGTTTATTTTCACTTGGAGAACACAGAAAACACACCAAGGTGCTGCTGCAAGCAAAGTTACAGAGGTTTCCCAGAGTGTTGCTTTTCTCGAGAAAAGAGCGCTTTACAGCGCTTTCTGGCTGCTAGAGACATGCAGAAAGAGCAAGTGTGGCAGAATGTGTTCCAAAGCAGCTGGAGCTACCACGGGCTCCCGACAGGCTTATTTTCACTTGGAGAACACAGAAAACACACCAAGGTGCTGCTGCAAGCAAAGTTACAGAGGTTTCCCAGAGTGTTGCTTTTCTCGAGAAAAGAGCGCTTTACAGCGCTTTCTGGCTGCTAGAGACATGCAGAAAGAGCAAGTGTGGCAGAATGTGTTCCAAAGCAGCTGGAGCTACCACGGGCTCCCGACAGGCTTATTTTCACTTGGAGAACACAGAAAACACACCAAGGTGCTGCTGCAAGCAAAGTTACAGAGGTTTCCCAGAGTGTTGCTTTTCTCGAGAAAAGAGCGCTTTACAGCGCTTTCTGGCTGCTAGAGACATGCAGAAAGAGCAAGTGTGGCAGAATGTGTTCCAAAGCAGCTGGAGCTACCACGGGCTCCGGACAGGCTTATTTTCACTTGGAGAACACAGAAAACACACCAAGGTGCTGCTGCAAGCAAAGTTACAGAGGTTTCCCAGAGTGTTGCTTTTCTCGAGAAAAGAGCGCTTTACAGCGCTTTCTGGCTGCTAGAGACATGCAGAAAGAGCAAGTGTGGCAGAATGTGTTCCAAAGCAGCTGGAGCTACCACGGGCTCCCCACAGGCTTATTTTCACTTGGAGAACACAGAAAACACACCAAGGTGCTGCTGCAAGCAAAGTTACAGAGGTTTCCCAGAGTGTTGCTTTTCTCGAGAAAAGAGCGCTTTACAGCGCTTTCTGGCTGCTAGAGACATGCAGAAAGAGCAAGTGTGGCAGAATGTGTTCCAAAGCAGCTGGAGCTACCACGGGCTCCCCACAGGCTTATTTTCACTTGGAGAACACAGAAAACACACCAAGGTGCTGCTGCAAGCAAAGTTACAGAGGTTTCCCAGAGTGTTGCTTTTCTCGAGAAAAGAGCGCTTTACAGCGCTTTCTGGCTGCTAGAGACATGCAGAAAGAGCAAGTGTGGCAGAATGTGTTCCAAAGCAGCTGGAGCTACCACGGGCTCCCCACAGGCTTATTTTCACTTGGAGAACACAGAAAACACACCAAGGTGCTGCTGCAAGCAAAGTTACAGAGGTTTCCCAGAGTGTTGCTTTTCTCGAGAAAAGAGCGCTTTACAGCGCTTTCTGGCTGCTAGAGACATGCAGAAAGAGCAAGTGTGGCAGAATGTGTTCCAAAGCAGCTGGAGCTACCACGGGCTCCCGACAGGCTTATTTTCACTTGGAGAACACAGAAAACACACCAAGGTGCTGCTGCAAGCAAAGTTACAGAGGTTTCCCAGAGTGTTGCTTTTCTCGAGAAAAGAGCGCTTTACAGCGCTTTCTGGCTGCTAGAGACATGCAGAAAGAGCAAGTGTGGCAGAATGTGTTCCAAAGCAGCTGGAGCTACCACGGGCTCCCCACAGGCTTATTTTCACTTGGAGAACACAGAAAACACACCAAGGTGCTGCTGCAAGCAAAGTTACAGAGGTTTCCCAGAGTGTTGCTTTTCTCGAGAAAAGAGCGCTTTACAGCGCTTTCTGGCTGCTAGAGACATGCAGAAAGAGCAAGTGTGGCAGAATGTGTTCCAAAGCAGCTGGAGCTACCACGGGCTCCCGACAGGCTTATTTTCACTTGGAGAACACAGAAAACACACCAAGGTGCTGCTGCAAGCAAAGTTACAGAGGTTTCCCAGAGTGTTGCTTTTCTCGAGAAAAGAGCGCTTTACAGCGCTTTCTGGCTGCTAGAGACATGCAGAAAGAGCAAGTGTGGCAGAATGTGTTCCAAAGCAGCTGGAGCTACCACGGGCTCCCCACAGGCTTATTTTCACTTGGAGAACACAGAAAACACACCAAGGTGCTGCTGCAAGCAAAGTTACAGAGGTTTCCCAGAGTGTTGCTTTTCTCGAGAAAAGAGCGCTTTACAGCGCTTTCTGGCTGCTAGAGACATGCAGAAAGAGCAAGTGTGGCAGAATGTGTTCCAAAGCAGCTGGAGCTACCACGGGCTCCGGACAGGCTTATTTTCACTTGGAGAACACAGAAAACACACCAAGGTGCTGCTGCAAGCAAAGTTACAGAGGTTTCCCAGAGTGTTGCTTTTCTCGAGAAAAGAGCGCTTTACAGCGCTTTCTGGCTGCTAGAGACATGCAGAAAGAGCAAGTGTGGCAGAATGTGTTCCAAAGCAGCTGGAGCTACCACGGGCTCCGGACAGGCTTATTTTCACTTGGAGAACACAGAAAACACACCAAGGTGCTGCTGCAAGCGAAGTTACAGAGGTTTCCCAGAGTGTTGCTTTTCTCGAGAAAAGAGCGCTTTACAGCGCTTTCTGGCTGCTAGAGACATGCAGAAAGAGCAAGTGTGGCAGAATGTGTTCCAAAGCAGCTGGAGCTACCACGGGCTCCCGACAGGCTTATTTTCACTTGGAGAACACAGAAAACACACCAAGGTGCTGCTGCAAGCAAAGTTACAGAGGTTTCCCAGAGTGTTGCTTTTCTCGAGAAAAGAGCGCTTTACAGCGCTTTCTGGCTGCTAGAGACATGCAGAAAGAGCAAGTGTGGCAGAATGTGTTCCAAAGCAGCTGGAGCTACCACGGGCTCCCGACAGGCTTATTTTCACTTGGAGAACACAGAAAACACACCAAGGTGCTGCTGCAAGCAAAGTTACAGAGGTTTCCCAGAGTGTTGCTTTTCTCGAGAAAAGAGCGCTTTACAGCGCTTTCTGGCTGCTAGAGACATGCAGAAAGAGCAAGTGTGGCAGAATGTGTTCCAAAGCAGCTGGAGCTACCACGGGCTCCGGACAGGCTTATTTTCACTTGGAGAACACAGAAAACACACCAAGGTGCTGCTGCAAGCAAAGTTACAGAGGTTTCCCAGAGTGTTGCTTTTCTCGAGAAAAGAGCGCTTTACAGCGCTTTCTGGCTGCTAGAGACATGCAGAAAGAGCAAGTGTGGCAGAATGTGTTCCAAAGCAGCTGGAGCTACCACGGGCTCCGGACAGGCTTATTTTCACTTGGAGAACACAGAAAACACACCAAGGTGCTGCTGCAAGCAAAGTTACAGAGGTTTCCCAGAGTGTTGCTTTTCTCGAGAAAAGAGCGCTTTACAGCGCTTTCTGGCTGCTAGAGACATGCAGAAAGAGCAAGTGTGGCAGAATGTGTTCCAAAGCAGCTGGAGCTACCACGGGCTCCGGACAGGCTTATTTTCACTTGGAGAACACAGAAAACACACCAAGGTGCTGCTGCAAGCAAAGTTACAGAGGTTTCCCAGAGTGTTGCTTTTCTCGAGAAAAGAGCGCTTTACAGCGCTTTCTGGCTGCTAGAGACATGCAGAAAGAGCAAGTGTGGCAGAATGTGTTCCAAAGCAGCTGGAGCTACCACGGGCTCCGGACAGGCTTATTTTCACTTGGAGAACACAGAAAACACACCAAGGTGCTGCTGCAAGCAAAGTTACAGAGGTTTCCCAGAGTGTTGCTTTTCTCGAGAAAAGAGCGCTTTACAGCGCTTTCTGGCTGCTAGAGACATGCAGAAAGAGCAAGTGTGGCAGAATGTGTTCCAAAGCAGCTGGAGCTACCACGGGCTCCGGACAGGCTTATTTTCACTTGGAGAACACAGAAAACACACCAAGGTGCTGCTGCAAGCAAAGTTACAGAGGTTTCCCAGAGTGTTGCTTTTCTCGAGAAAAGAGCGCTTTACAGCGCTTTCTGGCTGCTAGAGACATGCAGAAAGAGCAAGTGTGGCAGAATGTGTTCCAAAGCAGCTGGAGCTACCACGGGCTCCGGACAGGCTTATTTTCACTTGGAGAACACAGAAAACACACCAAGGTGCTGCTGCAAGCAAAGTTACAGAGGTTTCCCAGAGTGTTGCTTTTCTCGAGAAAAGAGCGCTTTACAGCGCTTTCTGGCTGCTAGAGACATGCAGAAAGAGCAAGTGTGGCAGAATGTGTTCCAAAGCAGCTGGAGCTACCACGGGCTCCGGACAGGCTTATTTTCACTTGGAGAACACAGAAAACACACCAAGGTGCTGCTGCAAGCAAAGTTACAGAGGTTTCCCAGAGTGTTGCTTTTCTCGAGAAAAGAGCGCTTTACAGCGCTTTCTGGCTGCTAGAGACATGCAGAAAGAGCAAGTGTGGCAGAATGTGTTCCAAAGCAGCTGGAGCTACCACGGGCTCCGGACAGGCTTATTTTCACTTGGAGAACACAGAAAACACACCAAGGTGCTGCTGCAAGCAAAGTTACAGAGGTTTCCCAGAGTGTTGCTTTTCTCGAGAAAAGAGCGCTTTACAGCGCTTTCTGGCTGCTAGAGACATGCAGAAAGAGCAAGTGTGGCAGAATGTGTTCCAAAGCAGCTGGAGCTACCACGGGCTCCGGACAGGCTTATTTTCACTTGGAGAACACAGAAAACACACCAAGGTGCTGCTGCAAGCAAAGTTACAGAGGTTTCCCAGAGTGTTGCTTTTCTCGAGAAAAGAGCGCTTTACAGCGCTTTCTGGCTGCTAGAGACATGCAGAAAGAGCAAGTGTGGCAGAATGTGTTCCAAAGCAGCTGGAGCTACCACGGGCTCCGGACAGGCTTATTTTCACTTGGAGAACACAGAAAACACACCAAGGTGCTGCTGCAAGCAAAGTTACAGAGGTTTCCCAGAGTGTTGCTTTTCTCGAGAAAAGAGCGCTTTACAGCGCTTTCTGGCTGCTAGAGACATGCAGAAAGAGCAAGTGTGGCAGAATGTGTTCCAAAGCAGCTGGAGCTACCACGGGCTCCCGACAGGCTTATTTTCACTTGGAGAACACAGAAAACACACCAAGGTGCTGCTGCAAGCAAAGTTACAGAGGTTTCCCAGAGTGTTGCTTTTCTCGAGAAAAGAGCGCTTTACAGCGCTTTCTGGCTGCTAGAGACATGCAGAAAGAGCAAGTGTGGCAGAATGTGTTCCAAAGCAGCTGGAGCTACCACGGGCTCCCGACAGGCTTATTTTCACTTGGAGAACACAGAAAACACACCAAGGTGCTGCTGCAAGCAAAGTTACAGAGGTTTCCCAGAGTGTTGCTTTTCTCGAGAAAAGAGCGCTTTACAGCGCTTTCTGGCTGCTAGAGACATGCAGAAAGAGCAAGTGTGGCAGAATGTGTTCCAAAGCAGCTGGAGCTACCACGGGCTCCGGACAGGCTTATTTTCACTTGGAGAACACAGAAAACACACCAAGGTGCTGCTGCAAGCAAAGTTACAGAGGTTTCCCAGAGTGTTGCTTTTCTCGAGAAAAGAGCGCTTTACAGCGCTTTCTGGCTGCTAGAGACATGCAGAAAGAGCAAGTGTGGCAGAATGTGTTCCAAAGCAGCTGGAGCTACCACGGGCTCCGGACAGGCTTATTTTCACTTGGAGAACACAGAAAACACACCAAGGTGCTGCTGCAAGCAAAGTTACAGAGGTTTCCCAGAGTGTTGCTTTTCTCGAGAAAAGAGCGCTTTACAGCGCTTTCTGGCTGCTAGAGACATGCAGAAAGAGCAAGTGTGGCAGAATGTGTTCCAAAGCAGCTGGAGCTACCACGGGCTCCGGACAGGCTTATTTTCACTTGGAGAACACAGAAAACACACCAAGGTGCTGCTGCAAGCAAAGTTACAGAGGTTTCCCAGAGTGTTGCTTTTCTCGAGAAAAGAGCGCTTTACAGCGCTTTCTGGCTGCTAGAGACATGCAGAAAGAGCAAGTGTGGCAGAATGTGTTCCAAAGCAGCTGGAGCTACCACGGGCTCCGGACAGGCTTATTTTCACTTGGAGAACACAGAAAACACACCAAGGTGCTGCTGCAAGCAAAGTTACAGAGGTTTCCCAGAGTGTTGCTTTTCTCGAGAAAAGAGCGCTTTACAGCGCTTTCTGGCTGCTAGAGACATGCAGAAAGAGCAAGTGTGGCAGAATGTGTTCCAAAGCAGCTGGAGCTACCACGGGCTCCGGACAGGCTTATTTTCACTTGGAGAACACAGAAAACACACCAAGGTGCTGCTGCAAGCAAAGTTACAGAGGTTTCCCAGAGTGTTGCTTTTCTCGAGAAAAGAGCGCTTTACAGCGCTTTCTGGCTGCTAGAGACATGCAGAAAGAGCAAGTGTGGCAGAATGTGTTCCAAAGCAGCTGGAGCTACCACGGGCTCCGGACAGGCTTATTTTCACTTGGAGAACACAGAAAACACACCAAGGTGCTGCTGCAAGCAAAGTTACAGAGGTTTCCCAGAGTGTTGCTTTTCTCGAGAAAAGAGCGCTTTACAGCGCTTTCTGGCTGCTAGAGACATGCAGAAAGAGCAAGTGTGGCAGAATGTGTTCCAAAGCAGCTGGAGCTACCACGGGCTCCCCACAGGCTTCTTTTCACTTGGAGAACACAGAAAACACACCAAGGTGCTGCTGCAAGCAAAGTTACAGAGGTTTCCCAGAGTGTTGCTTTTCTCGAGAAAAGAGCGCTTTACAGCGCTTTCTGGCTGCTAGAGACATGCAGAAAGAGCAAGTGTGGCAGAATGTGTTCCAAAGCAGCTGGAGCTACCACGGGCTCCGGACATGGCTTATTTTCACTTGGAGAACACAGAAAACACACCAAGGTGCTGCTGCAAGCAAAGTTACAGAGGTTTCCCAGAGTGTTGCTTTTCTCGAGAAAAGAGCGCTTTACAGCGCTTTCTGGCTGCTAGAGACATGCAGAAAGAGCAAGTGTGGCAGAATGTGTTCCAAAGCAGCTGGAGCTACCACGGGCTCCGGACAGGCTTATTTTCACTTGGAGAACACAGAAAACACACCAAGGTGCTGCTGCAAGCAAAGTTACAGAGGTTGCCCAGAGTGTTGCTTTTCTCGAGAAAAGAGCGCTTTACAGCGCTTTCTGGCTGCTAGAGACATGCAGAAAGAGCAAGTGTGGCAGAATGTGTTCCAAAGCAGCTGGAGCTACCACGGGCTCCGGACAGGCTTATTTTCACTTGGAGAACACAGAAAACACACCAAGGTGCTGCTGCAAGCAAAGTTACGAAGTCCCCCTGAGTGTTGCTTTTCTCGAGAAAAGAGCGCTTTACAGCGCTTTCTGGCTGCTAGAGACATGCAGAAAGAGCAAGTGTGGCAGAATGTGTTCCAAAGCAGCTGGAGCTACCACAGGCTCCGGACAGGCTTCTTTTCACTTGGAGAACACAGAAAACACACCAAGGTGCTTCTGCAAGCAAAGTTACAGAAGTCCCCCTGAGTGTTGCTTTTCTCGAGAAAAGAGCGCTTTACAGCGCTTTCTGGCTGCTAGAGACATGCAGAAAGAGCAAGTGTGGCAGAATGTGTTCCAAAGCAGCTGGAGCTACCACGGGCTCCGGACAGGCTTATTTTCACTTGGAGAACACAGAAAACACACCAAGGTGCTGCAGCAAGCAAAGTTACAGAAGTCCCCCTGAGTGTTGCTTTTCTCGAGAAAAGAGCGCTTTACAGCGCTTTCTGGCTGCTAGAGACATGCAGAAAGAGCAAGTGTGGCACAATGTGTTCCAAAGCAGCTGGAGCTACCACGGGCTCCGGACAGGCTTATTTTCACTTGGAGAACACAGAAAACACACCAAGGTGCTGCTGCAAGCAAAGTTACAGAGGTTTCCCAGAGTGTTGCTTTTCTCGAGAAAAGAGCGCTTTACAGCGCTTTCTGGCTGCTAGAGACATGCAGAAAGAGCAAGTGTGGCAGAATGTGTTCCAAAGCAGCTGGAGCTACCACAGGCTCCGGACAGGCTTATTTTCACTTGGAGAACACAGAAAACACACCAAGGTGCTGCTGCAAGCAAAGTTACAGAAGTCCCCCTGAGAGTTGCTTTTCTCGAGAAAAGAGCGCTTTACAGCGCTTTCTGGCTGCTAGAGACATGCAGAAAGAGCAAGTGTGGCAGAATGTGTTCCAAAGCAGCTGGAGCTACCACGGGCTCCGGACAGGCTTATTTTCACTTGGAGAACACAGAAAACACACCAAGGTGCTGCTGCAAGCAAAGTTACAGAAGTCCCCCTGAGTGTTGCTTTTCTCGAGAAAAGAGCGCTTTACAGCGCTTTCTGGCTGCTAGAGACATGCAGAAAGAGCAAGTGTGGCAGAATGTGTTCCAAAGCAGCTGGAGCTACCACGGGCTCCGGACAGGCTTATTTTCACTTGGAGAACACAGAAAACACACCAAGGTGCTGCTGCAAGCAAAGTTACAGAAGTCCCCCAGAGTGTTGCTTTTCTCGAGAAAAGAGCGCTTTACAGCGCTTTCTGGCTGCTAGAGACATGCAGAAAGAGCAAGTGTGGCAGAATGTGTTCCAAAGCAGCTGGAGCTACCACAGGCTCCGGACAGGCTTATTTTCACTTGGAGAACACAGAAAACACACCAAGGTGCTGCTGCAAGCAAAGTTACAGAGGTTTCCCAGAGTGTTGCTTTTCTCGAGAAAAGAGCGCTTTACAGCGCTTTCTGGCTGCTAGAGACATGCAGAAAGAGCAAGTGTGGCAGAATGTGTTCCAAAGCAGCTGGAGCTACCACGGGCTCCGGACAGGCTTATTTTCACTTGGAGAACACAGAAAACACACCAAGGTGCTGCTGCAAGCAAAGTTACAGAGGTTTCCCAGAGTGTTGCTTTTCTCGAGAAAAGAGCGCTTTACAGCGCTTTCTGGCTGCTAGAGACATGCAGAAAGAGCAAGTGTGGCAGAATGTGTTCCAAAGCAGCTGGAGCTACCACAGGCTCCGGACAGGCTTATTTTCACTTGGAGAACACAGAAAACACACCAAGGTGCTGCTGCAAGCAAAGTTACAGAAGTCCCCCTGAGAGTTGCTTTTCTCGAGAAAAGAGCGCTTTACAGCGCTTTCTGGCTGCTAGAGACATGCAGAAAGAGCAAGTGTGGCAGAATGTGTTCCAAAGCAGCTGGAGCTACCACGGGCTCCGGACAGGCTTATTTTCACTTGGAGAACACAGAAAACACACCAAGGTGCTGCTGCAAGCAAAGTTACAGAAGTCCCCCTGAGTGTTGCTTTTCTCGAGAAAAGAGCGCTTTACAGCGCTTTCTGGCTGCTAGAGACATGCAGAAAGAGCAAGTGTGGCACAATGTGTTCCAAAGCAGCTGGAGCTACCACGGGTCTGGACAGGCTTATTTTCACTTGGAGAACACAGAAAAGACACCAAGGTGCTGCTGCAAGCAAAGTTACAGAGGTTTCCCAGAGTGTTGCTTTTCTCGAGAAAAGAGCGCTTTACAGCGCTTTCTGGCTGCTAGAGACATGCAGAAAGAGCAAGTGTGGCAGAATGTGTTCCAAAGCAGCTGGAGCTACCACAGGCTCCGGACAGGCTTATTTTCACTTGGAGAACACAGAAAACACACCAAGGTGCTGCTGCAAGCAAAGTTACAGAAGTCCCCCTGAGAGTTGCTTTTCTCGAGAAAAGAGCGCTTTACAGCGCTTTCTGGCTGCTAGAGACATGCAGAAAGAGCAAGTGTGGCAGAATGTGTTCCAAAGCAGCTGGAGCTACCACGGGCTCCGGACAGGCTTATTTTCACTTGGAGAACACAGAAAACACACCAAGGTGCTGCTGCAAGCAAAGTTACAGAAGTCCCCCTGAGTGTTGCTTTTCTCGAGAAAAGAGCGCTTTACAGCGCTTTCTGGCTGCTAGAGACATGCAGAAAGAGCAAGTGTGGCACAATGTGTTCCAAAGCAGCTGGAGCTACCACGGGTCTGGACAGGCTTATTTTCACTTGGAGAACACAGAAAACACACCAAGGTGCTGCTGCAAGCAAAGTTACAGAGGTTTCCCAGAGTGTTGCTTTTCTCGAGAAAAGAGCGCTTTACAGCGCTTTCTGGCTGCTAGAGACATGCAGAAACAGCAAGTGTGGCAGAATGTGTTCCAAAGCAGCTGGAGCTACCACGGGCTCCGGACAGGCTTATTTTCGCTTGGAGAACACAGAAAACACACCAAGGTGCTGCTGCAAGCAAAGTTACAGAAGTCCCCCTGAGTGTTGCTTTTCTCGAGAAAAGAGCGCTTTACAGCGCTTTCTGGCTGCTAGAGACATGCAGAAAGAGCAAGTGTGGCAGAATGTGTTCCAAAGCAGCTGGAGCTACCACGGGCTCCGGACAGGCTTATTTTCACTTGGAGAACACAGAAAACACACCAAGGTGCTGCTGCAAGCAAAGTTACAGAGGTTTCCCAGAGTGTTGCTTTTCTCGAGAAAAGAGCGCTTTACAGCGCTTTCTGGCTGCTAGAGACATGCAGAAAGAGCAAGTGTGGCAGAATGTGTTCCAAAGCAGCTGGAGCTACCACGGGCTCCGGACAGGCTTATTTTCACTTGGAGAACACAGAAAACACACCAAGGTGCTGCTGCAAGCAAAGTTACAGAAGTCCCCCTGAGTGTTGCTTTTCTCGAGAAAAGAGCGCTTTACAGCGCTTTCTGGCTGCTAGAGACATGCAGACAGAGCAAGTGTGGCAGAATGTGTTCCAAAGCAGCTGGAGCTACCACGGGCTCCGGACAGGCTTATTTTCACTTGGAGAACACAGAAAACACACCAAGGTGCTGCTGCAAGCAAAGTTACAGAGGTTTCCCAGAGTGTTGCTTTTCTCGAGAAAAGAGCGCTTTACAGCGCTTTCTGGCTGCTAGAGACATGCAGAAACAGCAAGTGTGGCAGAATGTGTTCCAAAGCAGCTGGAGCTACCACGGGCTCCGGACAGGCTTATTTTCACTTGGAGAACACAGAAAACACACCAAGGTGCTGCTGCAAGCAAAGTTACAGAAGTCCCCCTGAGTGTTGCTTTTCTCGAGAAAAGAGTGCTTTACAACGCTTTCTGGCTGCTAGAGACATGCAGAAAGAGCAAGTGTGGCAGAATGTGTTCCAAAGCAGCTGGAGCTACCACGGGCTCTGGACAGGCTTATTTTCACTTGGAGAACACAGAAAACACACCAAGGTGCTGCTGCAAGCAAAGTTACAGAAGTCCCCCTGAGTGTTGCTTTTCTCGAGAAAAGAGCGCTTTACAGCGCTTTCTGGCTGCTAGAGACATGCAGAAAGAGCAAGTGTGGCAGAATGTGTTCCAAAGCAGCTGGAGCTACCACGGGCTCCGGACAGGCTTATTTTCACTTGGAGAACACAGAAAACACACCAAGGTGCTGCTGCAAGCAAAGTTACAGAAGTCCCCCAGAGTGTTGCTTTTCTCGAGAAAAGAGCGCTTTACAGCGCTTTCTGGCTGCTAGAGACATGCAGACAGAGCAAGTGTGGCAGAATGTGTTCCAAAGCAGCTGGAGCTACCACGGGCTCCGGACAGGCTTATTTTCACTTGGAGAACACAGAAAACACACCAAGGTGCTGCGGCAAGCAAAGTTACAGAAGTCCCCCTGAGTGTTGCTTTTCTCGAGAAAAGAGCGCTTTACAGCGCTTTCTGGCTGCTAGAGACATGCAGAAAGAGCAAGTGTGGCAGAATGTGTTCCAAAGCAGCTGGAGCTACCACGGGCTCCGGACAGGCTTATTTTCACTTGGAGAACACAGAAAACACACCAAGGTGCTGCTGCAAGCAAAGTTACAGGACCCCCCCTGAGAGTTGCTTTTCTCAGGCAAAACAGAGCTTTACAGTGCTTTCTGGCTGCTAGAGACATGCAGAAACAGCAAGTGTGGCAGAATGTGTTCCAAAGCAGCTGGAGCTACCACGGGCTCCGGACAGGCTTATTTTCACTTGGAGAACACAGAAAACACCCCAAGGTGCTGCTGCAAGCAAAGTTACAGAAGTCCCCCTGAGTGTTGCTTTTCTCGAGAAAAGAGCGCTTTACAGCGCTTTCTGGCTGCTAGAGACATGCAGAAAGAGCAAGTGTGGCAGAATGTGTTCCAAAGCAGCTGGAGCTACCACAGGCTCCTGACAGGCTTATTTTCACTTGGAGAACACAGAAAACACACCAAGGTGCTGCTGCAAGCAAAGTTACAGGAGCCCCCCTGAGAGTTGCTTTTCTCGGGCAAAAGAGAGCTTTACAGCGCTTTCTGGCTGCTAGAGACATGCAGAAAGAGCAAGTGTGGCAGAATGTGTTCCAAAGCAGCTGGAGCTACCACGGGCTCTGGACAGGCTTATTTTCACTTGGAGAACACAGAAAACACACCAAGGTGCTGCTGCAAGCAAAGTTACAGAGGTTTCCCAGAGTGTTGCTTTTCTCGAGAAAAGAGCGCTTTACAGCGCTTTCTGGCTGCTAGAGACATGCAGACAGAGCAAGTGTGGCAGAATGTGTTCCAAAGCAGCTGGAGCTACCACGGGCTCCGGACAGGCTTATTTTCACTTGGAGAACACAGAAAACACACCAAGGTGCTGCTGCAAGCAAAGTTACAGAAGTCCCCCAGAGTGTTGCTTTTCTCGAGAAAAGAGCGCTTTACAGCGCTTTCTGGCTGCTAGAGACATGCAGAAAGAGCAAGTGTGGCAGAATGTGTTCCAAAGCAGCTGGAGCTACCACAGGCTCCGGACAGGCTTATTTTCACTTGGAGAACACAGAAAACACACCAAGGTGCTGCTGCAAGCAAAGTTACAGAAGTCCCCCTGAGTGTTGCTTTTCTCGAGAAAAGAGCGCTTTACAGCGCTTTCTGGCTGCTAGAGACATGCAGAAAGAGCAAGTGTGGCAGAATGTGTTCCAAAGCAGCTGGAGCTACCACGGGCTCCGGACAGGCTTATTTTCACTTGGAGAACACAGAAAACACACCAAGGTGCTGCTGCAAGCAAAGTTACACAAGTCCCCCTGAGTGTTGCTTTTCTCGAGAAAAGAGCGCTTTACAGCGCTTTCTGGCTGCTAGAGACATGCAGAAACAGCAAGTGTGGCAGAATGTGTTCCAAAGCAGCTGGAGCTACCACGGGCTCCGGACAGGCTTATTTTCACTTGGAGAACACAGAAAACACACCAAGGTGCTGCTGCAAGCAAAGTTACACAAGTCCCCCTGAGTGTTGCTTTTCTCGAGAAAAGAGCACTTTACAGCGCTTTCTGGCTGCTAGAGACATGCAGAAAGAGCAAGTGTGGCAGAATGTGTTCCAAAGCAGCTGGAGCTACCACGGGCTCCGGACAGGCTTATTTTCACTTGGAGAACACAGAAAACACACCAAGGTGCTGCTGCAAGCAAAGTTACAGAGGTTTCCCAGAGTGTTGCTTTTCTCGAGAAAAGAGCGCTTTACAGCGCTTTCTGGCTGCTAGAGACATGCAGAAAGAGCAAGTGTGGCAGAATGTGTTCCAAAGCAGCTGGAGCTACCACGGGCTCCGGACAGGCTTATTTTCACTTGGAGAACACAGAAAACACACCAAGGTGCTGCTGCAAGCAAAGTTACAGAGGTTTCCCAGAGTGTTGCTTTTCTCGAGAAAAGAGCGCTTTACAGCGCTTTCTGGCTGCTAGAGACATGCAGAAAGAGCAAGTGTGGCAGAATGTGTTCCAAAGCAGCTGGAGCTACCACAGGCTCCGGACAGGCTTATTTTCACTTGGAGAACACAGAAAACACACCAAGGTGCTGCTGCAAGCAAAGTTACAGAAGTCCCCCTGAGAGTTGCTTTTCTCGAGAAAAGAGCGCTTTACAGCGCTTTCTGGCTGCTAGAGACATGCAGAAAGAGCAAGTGTGGCAGAATGTGTTCCAAAGCAGCTGGAGCTACCACGGGCTCCGGACAGGCTTATTTTCACTTGGAGAACACAGAAAACACACCAAGGTGCTGCTGCAAGCAAAGTTACAGAAGTCCCCCAGAGTGTTGCTTTTCTCGAGAAAAGAGCGCTTTACAGCGCTTTCTGGCTGCTAGAGACATGCAGACAGAGCAAGTGTGGCAGAATGTGTTCCAAAGCAGCTGGAGCTACCACGGGCTCCGGACAGGCTTATTTTCACTTGGAGAACACAGAAAACACACCAAGGTGCTGCTGCAAGCAAAGTTACAGAGGTTTCCCAGAGTGTTGCTTTTCTCGAGAAAAGAGCGCTTTACAGCGCTTTCTGGCTGCTAGAGACATGCAGAAAGAGCAAGTGTGGCAGAATGTGTTCCAAAGCAGCTGGAGCTACCACGGGCTCCGGACAGGCTTATTTTCACTTGGAGAACACAGAAAACACACCAAGGTTGCTGCTGCAAGCAAAGTTACAGAAGTCCCCCTGAGTGTTGCTTTTCTCGAGAAAAGAGCGCTTTACAGCGCTTTCTGGCTGCTAGAGACATGCAGAAAGAGCAAGTGTGGCACAATGTGTTCCAAAGCAGCTGGAGCTACCACGGCTCTGGACAGGCCTTATTTTCACTTGGAGAACACAGAAAACACACCAAGGTGCTGCTGCAAGCAAAGTTACAGAGGTTTCCCAGAGTGTTGCTTTTCTCGAGAAAAGAGCGCTTTACAGCGCTTTCTGGCTGCTAGAGACATGCAGAAACAGCAAGTGTGGCAGAATGTGTTCCAAAGCAGCTGGAGCTACCACGGGCTCCGGACAGGCTTATTTTCACTTGGAGAACACAGAAAACACACCAAGGTGCTGCTGCAAGCAAAGTTACAGAAGTCCCCCTGAGTGTTGCTTTTCTCGAGAAAAGAGTGCTTTACAACGCTTTCTGGCTGCTAGAGACATGCAGAAAGAGCAAGTGTGGCAGAATGTGTTCCAAAGCAGCTGGAGCTACCACGGGCTCTGGACAGGCTTATTTTCACTTGGAGAACACAGAAAACACACCAAGGTGCTGCTGCAAGCAAAGTTACAGAAGTCCCCCAGAGTGTTGCTTTTCTCGAGAAAAGAGCGCTTTACAGCGCTTTCTGGCTGCTAGAGACATGCAGAAAGAGCAAGTGTGGCAGAATGTGTTCCAAAGCAGCTGGAGCTACCACGGGCTCCGGACAGGCTTATTTTCACTTGGAGAACACAGAAAACACACCAAGGTGCTGCTGCAAGCAAAGTTACAGAAGTCCCCCTGAGTGTTGCTTTTCTCGAGAAAAGAGCGCTTTACAGCGCTTTCTGGCTGCTAGAGACATGCAGACAGAGCAAGTGTGGCAGAATGTGTTCCAAAGCAGCTGGAGCTACCACGGGCTCCGGACAGGCTTATTTTCACTTGGAGAACACAGAAAACACACCAAGGTGCTGCGGCAAGCAAAGTTACAGAAGTCCCCCTGAGTGTTGCTTTTCTCGAGAAAAGAGCGCTTTACAGCGCTTTCTGGCTGCTAGAGACATGCAGAAAGAGCAAGTGTGGCAGAATGTGTTCCAAAGCAGCTGGAGCTACCACGGGCTCCGGACAGGCTTATTTTCACTTGGAGAACACAGAAAACACACCAAGGTGCTGCTGCAAGCAAAGTTACAGGACCCCCCCTGAGAGTTGCTTTTCTCAGGCAAAACAGAGCTTTACAGTGCTTTCTGGCTGCTAGAGACATGCAGAAAGAGCAAGTGTGGCAGAATGTGTTCCAAAGCAGCTGGAGCTACCACGGGCTCCGGACAGGCTTATTTTCACTTGGAGAACACAGAAAACACCCCAAGGTGCTGCTGCAAGCAAAGTTACAGAAGTCCCCCTGAGTGTTGCTTTTCTCGAGAAAAGAGCGCTTTACAGCGCTTTCTGGCTGCTAGAGACATGCAGAAAGAGCAAGTGTGGCAGAATGTGTTCCAAAGCAGCTGGAGCTACCACAGGCTCCTGACAGGCTTATTTTCACTTGGAGAACACAGAAAACACACCAAGGTGCTTCTGCAAGCAAAGTTACAAAACCCCCCCTGAGAGTTGCTTTTCTCGGGCAAAAGAGAGCTTTACAGCGCTTTCTGGCTGCTAGAGACATGCAGAAAGAGCAAGTGTGGCAGAATGTGTTCCAAAGCAGCTGGAGCTACCACGGGCTCCGGACAGGCTTATTTTCACTTGGAGAACACAGAAAACACACCAAGGTGCTGCTGCAAGCAAAGTTACAGAGGTTTCCCAGAGTGTTGCTTTTCTCGAGAAAAGAGCGCTTTACAGCGCTTTCTGGCTGCTAGAGACATGCAGAAAGAGCAAGTGTGGCAGAATGTGTTCCAAAGCAGCTGGAGCTACCACGGGCTCCGGACAGGCTTATTTTCACTTGGAGAACACAGAAAACACACCAAGGTGCTGCTGCAAGCAAAGTTACAGAAGTCCCCCTGAGTGTTGCTTTTCTCGAGAAAAGAGCGCTTTACAGCGCTTTCTGGCTGCTAGAGACATGCAGAAAGAGCAAGTGTGGCAGAATGTGTTCCAAAGCAGCTGGAGCTACCACGGGCTCCGGACAGGCTTATTTTCACTTGGAGAACACAGAAAACACACCAAGGTGCTGCTGCAAGCAAAGTTACAGAGGTTTCCCAGAGTGTTGCTTTTCTCGAGAAAAGAGCGCTTTACAGCGCTTTCTGGCTGCTAGAGACATGCAGAAAGAGCAAGTGTGGCAGAATGTGTTCCAAAGCAGCTGGAGCTACCACGGGCTCCGGACAGGCTTATTTTCACTTGGAGAACACAGAAAACACACCAAGGTGCTGCTGCAAGCAAAGTTACAGAGGTTTCCCAGAGTGTTGCTTTTCTCGAGAAAAGAGCGCTTTACAGCGCTTTCTGGCTGCTAGAGACATGCAGAAAGAGCAAGTGTGGCAGAATGTGTTCCAAAGCAGCTGGAGCTACCACAGGCTCCGGACAGGCTTATTTTCACTTGGAGAACACAGAAAACACACCAAGGTGCTGCTGCAAGCAAAGTTACAGAAGTCCCCCTGAGAGTTGCTTTTCTCGAGAAAAGAGCGCTTTACAGCGCTTTCTGGCTGCTAGAGACATGCAGAAAGAGCAAGTGTGGCAGAATGTGTTCCAAAGCAGCTGGAGCTACCACGGGCTCCGGACAGGCTTATTTTCACTTGGAGAACACAGAAAACACACCAAGGTGCTGCTGCAAGCAAAGTTACAGAAGTCCCCCAGAGTGTTGCTTTTCTCGAGAAAAGAGCGCTTTACAGCGCTTTCTGGCTGCTAGAGACATGCAGACAGAGCAAGTGTGGCAGAATGTGTTCCAAAGCAGCTGGAGCTACCACGGGCTCCGGACAGGCTTATTTTCACTTGGAGAACACAGAAAACACACCAAGGTGCTGCTGCAAGCAAAGTTACAGAGGTTTCCCAGAGTGTTGCTTTTCTCGAGAAAAGAGCGCTTTACAGCGCTTTCTGGCTGCTAGAGACATGCAGAAAGAGCAAGTGTGGCAGAATGTGTTCCAAAGCAGCTGGAGCTACCACGGGCTCCGGACAGGCTTATTTTCACTTGGAGAACACAGAAAACACACCAAGGTGCTGCTGCAAGCAAAGTTACAGAAGTCCCCCTGAGTGTTGCTTTTCTCGAGAAAAGAGCGCTTTACAGCGCTTTCTGGCTGCTAGAGACATGCAGAAAGAGCAAGTGTGGCACAATGTGTTCCAAAGCAGCTGGAGCTACCACGGGCTCTGGACAGGCTTATTTTCACTTGGAGAACACAGAAAACACACCAAGGTGCTGCTGCAAGCAAAGTTACAGAGGTTTCCCAGAGTGTTGCTTTTCTCGAGAAAAGAGCGCTTTACAGCGCTTTCTGGCTGCTAGAGACATGCAGAAACAGCAAGTGTGGCAGAATGTGTTCCAAAGCAGCTGGAGCTACCACGGGCTCCGGACAGGCTTATTTTCACTTGGAGAACACAGAAAACACACCAAGGTGCTGCTGCAAGCAAAGTTACAGAAGTCCCCCTGAGTGTTGCTTTTCTCGAGAAAAGAGTGCTTTACAACGCTTTCTGGCTGCTAGAGACATGCAGAAAGAGCAAGTGTGGCAGAATGTGTTCCAAAGCAGCTGGAGCTACCACGGGCTCCGGACAGGCTTATTTTCACTTGGAGAACACAGAAAACACACCAAGGTGCTGCTGCAAGCAAAGTTACAGAAGTCCCCCAGAGTGTTGCTTTTCTCGAGAAAAGGGCGCTTTACAGCGCTTTCTGGCTGCTAGAGACATGCAGAAAGAGCAAGTGTGGCAGAATGTGTTCCAAAGCAGCTGGAGCTACCACGGGCTCCGGACAGGCTTATTTTCACTTGGAGAACACAGAAAACACACCAAGGTGCTGCTGCAAGCAAAGTTACAGAAGTCCCCCAGAGTGTTGCTTTTCTCGAGAAAAGAGCGCTTTACAGCGCTTTCTGGCTGCTAGAGACATGCAGACAGAGCAAGTGTGGCAGAATGTGTTCCAAAGCAGCTGGAGCTACCACGGGCTCCGGACAGGCTTATTTTCACTTGGAGAACACAGAAAACACACCAAGGTGCTGCGGCAAGCAAAGTTACAGAAGTCCCCCTGAGTGTTGCTTTTCTCGAGAAAAGAGCGCTTTACAGCGCTTTCTGGCTGCTAGAGACATGCAGAAAGAGCAAGTGTGGCAGAATGTGTTCCAAAGCAGCTGGAGCTACCACGGGCTCCGGACAGGCTTATTTTCACTTGGAGAACACAGAAAACACACCAAGGTGCTGCTGCAAGCAAAGTTACAGAAGTCCCCCTGAGTGTTGCTTTTCTCGAGAAAAGAGCGCTTTACAGCGCTTTCTGGCTGCTAGAGACATGCAGAAAGAGCAAGTGTGGCAGAATGTGTTCCAAAGCAGCTGGAGCTACCACGGGCTCCGGACAGGCTTATTTTCACTTGGAGAACACAGAAAACACACCAAGGTGCTGCTGCAAGCAAAGTTACAGAGGTTTCCCAGAGTGTTGCTTTTCTCGAGAAAAGAGCGCTTTACAGCGCTTTCTGGCTGCTAGAGACATGCAGAAAGAGCAAGTGTGGCAGAATGTGTTCCAAAGCAGCTGGAGCTACCACGGGCTCCGGACAGGCTTATTTTCACTTGGAGAACACAGAAAACACACCAAGGTGCTGCTGCAAGCAAAGTTACAGAAGTCCCCCAGAGTGTTGCTTTTCTCGAGAAAAGAGCGCTTTACAGCGCTTTCTGGCTGCTAGAGACATGCAGAAAGAGCAAGTGTGGCAGAATGTGTTCCAAAGCAGCTGGAGCTACCACAGGCTCCGGACAGGCTTATTTTCACTTGGAGAACACAGAAAACACACCAAGGTGCTGCTGCAAGCAAAGTTACAGAAGTCCCCCCTGAGTGTTGCTTTTCTCGAGAAAAGAGCGCTTTACAGCGCTTTCTGGCTGCTAGAGACATGCAGAAAGAGCAAGTGTGGCAGAATGTGTTCCAAAGCAGCTGGAGCTACCACGGGCTCCGGACAGGCTTATTTTCACTTGGAGAACACAGAAAACACACCAAGGTGCTGCTGCAAGCAAAGTTACACAAGTCCCCCTGAGTGTTGCTTTTCTCGAGAAAAGAGCGCTTTACAGCGCTTTCTGGCTGCTAGAGACATGCAGAAAGAGCAAGTGTGGCAGAATGTGTTCCAAAGCAGCTGGAGCTACCACGGGCTCCGGACAGGCTTATTTTCACTTGGAGAACACAGAAAACACACCAAGGTGCTGCTGCAAGCAAAGTTACAGAAGTCCCCCTGAGTGTTGCTTTTCTCGAGAAAAGAGCGCTTTACAGCGCTTTCTGGCTGCTAGAGACATGCAGAAAGAGCAAGTGTGGCAGAATGTGTTCCAAAGCAGCTGGAGCTACCACGGGCTCCGGACAGGCTTATTTTCACTTGGAGAACACAGAAAACACACCAAGGTGCTGCTGCAAGCAAAGTTACAGAGGTTTCCCAGAGTGTTGCTTTTCTCGAGAAAAGAGCGCTTTACAGCGCTTTCTGGCTGCTAGAGACATGCAGAAAGAGCAAGTGTGGCAGAATGTGTTCCAAAGCAGCTGGAGCTACCACGGGCTCCGGACAGGCTTATTTTCACTTGGAGAACACAGAAAACACACCAAGGTGCTGCTGCAAGCAAAGTTACAGAGGTTTCCCAGAGTGTTGCTTTTCTCGAGAAAAGAGCGCTTTACAGCGCTTTCTGGCTGCTAGAGACATGCAGAAAGAGCAAGTGTGGCAGAATGTGTTCCAAAGCAGCTGGAGCTACCACAGGCTCCGGACAGGCTTATTTTCACTTGGAGAACACAGAAAACACACCAAGGTGCTGCTGCAAGCAAAGTTACAGAAGTCCCCCTGAGAGTTGCTTTTCTCGAGAAAAGAGCGCTTTACAGCGCTTTCTGGCTGCTAGAGACATGCAGAAAGAGCAAGTGTGGCAGAATGTGTTCCAAAGCAGCTGGAGCTACCACGGGCTCCGGACAGGCTTATTTTCACTTGGAGAACACAGAAAACACACCAAGGTGCTGCTGCAAGCAAAGTTACAGAAGTCCCCCAGAGTGTTGCTTTTCTCGAGAAAAGAGCGCTTTACAGCGCTTTCTGGCTGCTAGAGACATGCAGACAGAGCAAGTGTGGCAGAATGTGTTCCAAAGCAGCTGGAGCTACCACGGGCTCCGGACAGGCTTATTTTCACTTGGAGAACACAGAAAACACACCAAGGTGCTGCTGCAAGCAAAGTTACAGAGGTTTCCCAGAGTGTTGCTTTTCTCGAGAAAGAGCGCTTTACAGCGCTTTCTGGCTGCTAGAGACATGCAGAAAGAGCAAGTGTGGCAGAATGTGTTCCAAGCAGCTGGAGCTACCACGGGCTCCGGACAGGCTTATTTTCACTTTGGAGAACACAGAAAACACACCAAGGTGCTGCTGCAAGCAAAGTTACAGAAGTCCCCCTGAGTGTTGCTTTTCTCGAGAAAAGAGCGCTTTACAGCGCTTTCTGGCTGCTAGAGACATGCAGAAAGAGCAAGTGTGGCACAATGTGTTCCAAAGCAGCTGGAGCTACCACGGGCTCTGGACAGGCTTATTTTCACTTGGAGAACACAGAAAACACACCAAGGTGCTGCTGCAAGCAAAGTTACAGAGGTTTCCCCAGAGTGTTGCTTTTCTCGAGAAAAGAGCGCTTTACAGCGCTTTCTGGCTGCTAGAGACATGCAGAAACAGCAAGTGTGGCAGAATGTGTTCAAAAGCAGCTGAGCTACCACGGGCTCCGGACAGGCTTATTTTCACTTGGAGAACACAGAAAACACACCAAGGTGCTGCTGCAAGCAAAGTTACAGAAGTCCCCCTGAGTGTTGCTTTTCTCGAGAAAAGAGTGCTTTACAACGCTTTCTGGCTGCTAGAGACATGCAGAAGAGCAAGTGTGGCAGAATGTGTTCCAAAGCAGCTGGAGCTACCACGGGCTCCTGACAGGCTTATTTTCACTTGAGAACACAGAAAACACACCAAGGTGCTGCTGCAGCAAAGTTACAGAAGTCCCCAGAGTGTTGCTTTTCTCGAGAAAAGGGCGCTTTACAGCGCTTTCTGGCTGCTAGAGACATGCAGAAAGAGCAAGTGTGGCGTGGCAGAATGTGTTCCAAAGCAGCTGGAGCTACCACGGGCTCCGGACAGGCTTATTTTCACTTGGAGAACACAGAAAACACACCAAGGTGCTGCTGCAAGCAAAGTTACAGAAGTCCCCCAGAGTGTTGCTTTTCTCGAGAAAAGAGCGCTTTACAGCGCTTTCTGGCTGCTAGAGACATGCAGACAGAGCAAGTGTGGCAGAATGTGTTCCAAAGCAGCTGGAGCTACCACGGGCTCCGGACAGGCTTATTTTCACTTGGAGAACACAGAAAACACACCAAGGTGCTGCGGCAAGCAAAGTTACAGAAGTCCCCCTGAGTGTTGCTTTTCTCGAGAAAAGAGCGCTTTACAGCGCTTTCTGGCTGCTAGAGACATGCAGAAAGAGCAAGTGTGGCAGAATGTGTTCCAAAGCAGCTGGAGCTACCACGGGCTCCGGACAGGCTTATTTTCACTTGGAGAACACAGAAAACACACCAAGGTGCTGCTGCAAGCAAAGTTACAGAAGTCCCCTGAGTGTTGCTTTTCTCGAGAAAAGAGCGCTTTACAGCGCTTTCTGGCTGCTAGAGACATGCAGAAAGAGCAAGTGTGGCAGAATGTGTTCCAAAGCAGCTGGAGCTACCACGGGCTCCGGACAGGCTTATTTTCACTTGGAGAACACAGAAAACACACCAAGGTGCTGCTGCAAGCAAAGTTACAGAGGTTTCCCAGAGTGTTGCTTTTCTCGAGAAAAGAGCGCTTTACAGCGCTTTCTGGCTGCTAGAGACATGCAGAAAGAGCAAGTGTGGCAGAATGTGTTCCAAAGCAGCTGGAGCTACCACAGGCTCCGGACAGGCTTATTTTCACTTGGAGAACACAGAAAACACACCAAGGTGCTGCTGCAAGCAAAGTTACAGAAGTCCCCCTGAGAGTTGCTTTTCTCGAGAAAAGAGCGCTTTACAGCGCTTTCTGGCTGCTAGAGACATGCAGAAAGAGCAAGTGTGGCAGAATGTGTTCCAAAGCAGCTGGAGCTACCACGGGCTCCGGACAGGCTTATTTTCACTTGGAGAACAACAG